>NC_041384.1:704098740-704111404 GCF_002162155.2 Triticum dicoccoides
GGGGTGGAGTCCCGCGGGGGTCGGGGCGGCGGTGTCGGGGCAGCGCAAGACCACAGCGGCGGCGGCGGCGCCGACGACGTGCAGGCGCGGCGGACGGAGGGGGCGGCAGCGTACGTTTGGGGTCGAGTGGGGGATCTGGCGAGGGAGGGAGGCCACACAGTGCGAGGGGGATAGGTGGAGTGGGGGAGGGTTAGCAATGTCGCACCTCCCCCTAGTGCGCCATAAGTACGATGATTCTAATGGCGCAGCTCCCCCTGGTGCGCCATTAGAATTTTGTTTTAATTACTAGCCCGACTGGTCAGGTTATATTCCACCTAACCCTATCTCCAACAGAACACGCCCACTGGCCCGACTGGTCAGCATGCAGCACACACACTAGGAGGTCCTGGGTTCAATTCCCAGGCTCCCCAATTTTTGTTTTTATGCATTTAAAATGCTGTTTGATATTTATTTGTGTTTAAATATGTTCAAACATGTTTAAATCATAACAACGTAACTGGGTGATTGTAAAGGAGCTCTACAGGTGTCTCCAAAGGTACATGTTGGGTTGGCGTATTTCGAGATTAGGATTTGTCACTCCGATTGTCGGAGACGTATCTCTGGGCCCTCTCGGTAATGCACATCACATAAGCCTTGCAAGCATTGCAACTAATGAGTTAGTTGTGAGATGATATATTACAAAAGAGTAAAGAGACTTGCCGGTAACGAGATTGAATCTCGGGCAAGTAACATACCGATGACAAAGGGAACAACGTATGTTGTTATGCGGTTTGACCGATATAGATCTTCGTAGAATATGTAGGAGCCAATATGAGCATCCAGGTTCCGCTATTGGTTATTGACCGGAGACGTGTCTCGGTCATGTCTACATTGTTCTCGAACCCGTAGGGTCCGCACGCTTAAGGTTTCGATGATAGTTATATTATGAGTTTATGCATTTTGATGTACCGAAGTTTGTTCGGAGTCCCGGATGTGATCACGGACATGACGAGGAGTCTCGAAATGGTCGAGACATAAAGATTGATATATTGGAAGCCTATATTTGGATATCAGAAGTGTTCCGGATGAAATCGGGATTTTACCGAAGTACCGGGAGGTTACCGGAACCCCCCGAGAGGTATATGGGCCTTAGTGGGCTTTAGTGGAAGAGAGGAGAGGTGACCAGGGCTGGGCCGCGCGCCCTTCCCCCCTAGTCCGAATAGGACAAGGAGAGGAGGGCGGCGCCCCCCCCCCCTTCCTTCTCTCTCTCCTCTTTCCCCCTCCCGAATCCTATTCCAACTAGGAAAGGGAGGAATCCTACTCCCGGTGGGAGTAGGACTCCTCCTGGCGCGCCCTCCTCCTGGCCGGCCGCACCCCCCCTTGATCCTTTATATACGGGGGCAGGGGACACCTCTAGACACAAGTTGATCCACGTGATCATATTCTTAGCCGTGTGCGGTGCCCCCTTCCACCATAATCCTCGATAATATTGTAGCGGTGCTTATGCGAAGCCCTGCGACGGTAGTACATCAAGATCATCACCACGCCGTCGTGCTGACGGAACTCTTCCCCGACACTTTGCTGGATCGGAGTCCGGGGATCGTCATCGAGATGAACGTGTGCTAGAACTCGGAGGTGCCGTAGTTTCGGTGCTTGATCAGTCGGGCCGTGAAGACGTACGACTACATCAACCGCGTTGTGCTAACGCTTCCGCTGTCGGTCTACAAGGGTACGTAGATCACACTCTCCCCTCTCATTGCTATGCATCACCATGATCTTGCGTGTGCGTAGGAAATTTTTTGAAATTACTATGTTCCCCAACAGTGGCATCCGAGCCTGGTTTTATGTGTTGAAGTTATTTGCACGAGTAGAACACAAGTGAGTTGTGGGCGATATAAGTCATACTCTTACCAGCATGTCATACTTTGGTTCGGCGGTATTGTTGGACGAAGCGGCCCGGAACAACATTACGCGTACGCTTACGCGAGACCGGTTCTCCCGACGTGCTTTGCACAAAGGTGGCTAGCGGGTGATAGTTTCTCCAACTTTAGTTGAACCGAGTGTGGCTACGCCCGGTCCTTGCGAACGTTAAAACAGCACCAACTTGATAAACTATCATTGTGGTTTTGATTCGTAGGTAAGATTGGTTCTTGCTTAAGCCCGTATCAGCCACGTAAAACTTGCAACAACAAAGTAGAGGACGTCTAACTTGTTTTTGCAGGGCATGTTGTGATTTGATATGGTCAAGACATGATGCTAAATTTTATTGTATGAGATGATCATGTTTTGTAACCGAGTTATCGGCAACTGGCAGGAGCCATATGGTTGTCGCTTTAGTGTATGAAATGCAATCGCGCTGTAATGCTTTACTTTATCACTAAGCGGTAGCGATAGTCGTGGAAGCATAAGATTGGCGAGATGACAACGATGCTACGATGGAGATCAAGGTGTCGCGCCGGTGATGATGGTGATCACGACGGTGCTTCGAAGATGGAGATCACAAGCACAAGATGATGATGGCCATATCATATCACATATATTGATTGCATGTGATGTTTATCTTTTATGCATCTTATCTTGCTTTGATTGATGGTAGCATTATAAGATGATCTCTCACTAATTATCAAGAAGTTTTCTCCCTGAGTATGCACCGTTGCGAAAGTTCTTCGTGCTGAGACACCACGTGATGATCGGGTGTGATAGGCTCTACGTTCAAATACAACGGGTGCAAAACAGTTGCACACGCGGAATACTCAGGTTATACTTGAGGAGCCAAGCATATACAAATATGGCCTTGGAACACGGAGACCGAAAGGTCGAGCGTGAATCATATGGTAGATATGATCAACATAGTGATGTTCACCAATGAAACTACTCCATCTCACGTGATGATCGGACATGGTTTAGTTGATTTGGATCACATTATCACTTAGAGGATTAGAGGGATGTCTATCTAAGTGGGAGTTCTTAAGTAATATGATTAATTGAACCTAAATTTATCATGAACTTAGTACCTGATAGTATCTTGCTTGTTTATGTTTGATTGTAGATAGATGGCCCGTGCTGTTGTTCCGTTGAATTTTAATGCGTTCCTTGAGAAAGCAAAGTTGAAAGATGATGGTAGCAATTACTGAAGGAAATATGCCCTAGAGGCAATAATAAAGTTATTATTTATTTCCTTATATCATGATAAATGTTTATTATTCATGCTAGAATTGTATTAGCCGGAAACATAATACATGTGTGAATACATAGACAAACAAAGTGTCACTAGTATGCCTCTACTTGACTAGCTCGTTAATCAAAGATGGTTATGTTTCCTAACCATGAACAAGTAGTTGTTATTTGATTAACGGGATCACATCATTAAGTGAATGATCTGATTGACATGACCCATTCCATTAGCTTAGCACCCGATCGTTTAGTATGTTGCTATTGCTTTCTTCATGACTTATACATGTTCCTATGACTATGAGATTATGCAACTCCCATTTGCCGGAGGAACACTTTGTGTGCTACCAAACATCACAACGTAACTGGGTGATTATAAAGGAGCTCTACAGGTGTCTCCAAAGGTACATGTTGGGTTGGCGTATTTCGAGATTAGGATTTGTCACTCTGATTGTCGGAGAGGTATCTCTGGGCCCTCTCGGTAATGCACATCACTTAAGCCTTGCAAGCGTTGCAACAAATGAGTTAGTTGCGGGATGATGTATTACAGAACGAGTAAAGAGACTTGCCGGTAACGAGATTGAACTAGGTATTTGGAATACCGACGATCGAATCTCGGGCAAGTAACATACCGATGACAAAGGGAACAACGTATGTTGTTATGCGGTCTGGCCGATAAAGATCTTCGTAGAATATGTAGGAGCCAATATGAGCATCCAGGTTCCGCTATTGGTTATTGACCGGAGACATGTCTCGGTCATGTCTACATTGTTCTCGAACCCGTAGGGTCCGCACGCTTAAGGTTACGATGACAGTTATATTATGAGTTTATGCATTTTGATGTACCAAAGGTTGTTCGGAGTCCCGGATGTGATCACGGACGTGACGAGGAGTCTCAAAATGGTCGAGACATAAAGATTGATATATTGGAAGCCTATGTTTGGATACCGGAAGTGTTCCGGGTGAAATCGGGATTTTACTGGAGTACCGGGAGGTTACCGGAACCCCCCGGGAGCTAAATGGGCCATGATGGGCCTTAGTGGAAAAGAGAAGAGGCAGACCTACATGGGCCGCGCGCCCCTCCCCTCCCTTGGTCCGAATAGGACAAGGAGAGGGGGCCGGCCCCTCTCTCTCTTCCCCCCCCTCCGCGAATCGTATTCCAACTAGGATTGGGAGGGGGGGAATCCTACTCCTAGAGGGAGTAGGACTCTCCTGGCGTGCCCTCCTTGGCCGGCCGCCTCCCCCCCCCTTAGTCCTTTATATACGGAGGCAGGGGCACCCCAGAGACACACAAGTTGATCCACGTGATCTATTCCTTAGCCGTGTGCGGCGCCCCCAGCCACCATAGTCCTCGATAATATTGTAGCGGTGCTTAGGCGAAGCCCTGCAGCAGTACTACGTCAAGATCGTCACCACGCCGTCGTGCTGACGGAACTCTTCCCCGACACTTTGCTGGATCGGAGTTCGGGGATCGTCATCGAGCTGAACGTGTGCTAGAACGCGGAGGTGCCGTAGTTTCGGTGCTTGATCGATCGGATCGTGGAGACGTACGACTACATCAACCAAATGCTTCCGTTGTCGATCTACTAGGTATGTAGATCATACTCCCCCTCTCATTGCTATGCATCACCATGATCTTGCGTGTGCGTAGGAAATTTTTTGAAATTACTACGTTCCCCAACAGTGGCATCCGAGCCTAGGTTTTATATGTTGATGTTATATGCACGAGTAGAACACAAGTGAGTTGTGGGCGATATAAGTCATACTGCTTACCAGCATGTCACACTTTGGTTCAGCGGTATTGTTGGATGAAGCGGCCCAGACCGACATTACGCGTACGCTTACGTGAGACCGGTTCTCCCGACGTGCTTTGCACAGAGGTGGCTTGTGGGTGACAGTTTCTCCAACTTTAGTTGAACTGAGTGTGGCTACGCCCGGTCCTTGCGAAGGTTAAAACAGCACCAACTTGACAAACTATCGTTGTGGTTTTGATGCGTAGGTAAGATTGGTTCTTGCTTAAGCCCGTAGCAGCCACGTAAAAACTTGCAACAACAAAGTAGAGGACGTCTAACTTGTTTTTGCAGGGCATGTTGTGATGTGATATGGTCAAGACATGATGCTAAATTTTATTGTATGAGATGATCATGTTTTGTAACCGAGTTATCGGCAACTGGCAGGAGCCATATGGTTGTCGCTTTATTGTATGCAATGCAATCGCGCTGTAATGCTTTACTTTATCACTAAACGGTAGCGATAGTCGTGGAAGCACAAGCTCGGCGAGACGACAACGATGCTACGATGGAGATCAAGGTGTCGCACCGGTGACGATGGTGATCACGACGGTGCTTCAGAGATGGAGATCACAAGCACAAGATGATGATGGCCATATCATATCACTTATATTGATTGCATGTGATGTTTATCTTTTATGCATCTTATCTTGCTTTGATTGACGGTAGCATTATAAGATGATCTCTCACTAAATTATCAAGTAGTGTTCTCCCTGAGTATGCACCGTTGTGAAAGTTCTTCGTGCTGAGACACCACGTGATGATCGGGTGTGATAGGCTCTACGTTCAAATACAACGGGTGCAAAACAGTTGCACACGCGGAATACTCAGGTTAAACTTGACGAGCCAAGCATATACAGATATGGCCTCGGAACACGGAGACCGAAAGGTCGAGCGTGAATCATATAGTAGATATGATCAACCTAAAGATGTTCACCAATGAAACTACTCCATCTCACGTGATGATCGGACATGGTTTAGTTGATTTGGATCACGTAATCACTTAGAGGATTAGAGGGATGTCTATCTAAGTGGGAGTTCTTTAAGTAAATTAACTGAACATAAATTTATCATGAAACTTAGTACCTGATTAGTATCTTGCTTGTTTATGTTTGATTGTAGATAGATGGCTCGTGCTGTTGTTCCATTGAATTTTAATGCGTTCCTTGAGAAAGCAAAGTTGAAAGATGATGGTAGCAATTACACGGACTGGGTCCGTAACTTGAGGATTATCCTCATTGCTGCACAGAAGAATTACGTCCTGGAAGCACCGCTGGGTGCCAGGCCTGCTTCAGGAGCAACACCGGATGTTATGAACGTCTCGCAGAGCAAAGCTGATGACTACTCAATAGTTCAGTGTGCCATGCTTTACGGCTTAGAATCGGGACTTCAACGACATTTTGAACGTCATGGAGTATATGAGATGTTCCAGGAGTTGAAGTTAATATTTCAAGCAAATGCCCGGATTGAGAGAAGTCTCCAATAAGTTGTATAGCTGCAAAATGGAGGAGAACAGTTCTGTCAGTGAGCATATACTCAAAATGTCTGGGTATAATAATCACTTGATTCAGTTGGGAGTTAATCTTCCAGATGACTGCATCATTGACAGAATTCTCCAATCACTGCCACCAAGCTACAAGAGCTTCGTGATGAACTATAATATGCAAGGGATGAATAAGACTATTCCCGAGCTCTTCGCGATGCTGAAAGCTGCGGAGGTAGAAATCAATAAGGAGCATCAAGTGTTGATGGTCAACAAGACCACTAGTTTCAAGAAAAAGGGCGAAGGGAAGAAGAAGGGGAACTTCAAAAAGAACGGCAAGCAAGTGGCTACTCAAGAGAAGAAACCCAAACCTGGACCTAAGCCTGAAACTGAGTGCTTCTATTGCAAGCAGGCTGGTCACTGGAAGCGGAACTGCCCCAAGTATTTGGCGGATAAGAAGGATGGCAAGGTGAACAAAGGTATATGTGATATACATGTTATTGATGTGTACCTTACTAATGCTCGTAGTAGCACCTGGGTATTTGATACTGGTTCTGTTGCTAATATTTGCAACTCGAAACAGGGACTACGGATTAAGCGAAGATTGGCTAAGGACGAGGTGACGATGCGCGTGGGAAACGGTTCCAAAGTCGATGTGATCGCAGTCGGCACGCTACCTCTACATCTACCTTCGGGATTAATATTAGACCTAAATAATTGTTATTTGGTGCCAGCGTTAAGCATGAACATTATATCTGGATCTTGTTTAATGCGAGACGGTTATTCATTTAAATCAGAGAATAGTGGTTGTTCTATTTATATGAGTAATATCTCTTATGGTCATGCACCCTTGAGGAGTGGTCTATTCTTGTTGAATCTCGATAGTAGTAACACACATATTCATAATGTTGAAGCCAAAAGATGCAGAGTTGATAATGATAGTGCAACATATTTGTGGCACTATCATTTAGGTCATATCTGTGTAAAGCGCATGAAGAAACTCCATACTGATGGACTTTTGGAACCACTTGATTATGAATCACTTGGTACTTGCGAACCGTGCCTTATGGGCAAGATGACCAAAACGCCGTTCTCCGGTACTATGGAGAGAGCAACAGATTTGTTGGAAATCATACATACAGATGTATGTGGTCCGATGAATATTGAGGCTTGTGGCGAATATCGTTATTTTCTCACCTTCACAGATGATTTAAGCAGATATGGGTATGTCTACTTAATGAAACATAAGTCTGAAACGTTTGAAAAGTTCAAAGAATTTCAGAGTGAAGTTGAAAATCATCGTAACAAGAAAATAAAGTTTCTACGATCTGATCTTGGAGGAGAATATTTGAGCTACGAGTTTGGTGTACATTTGAAAAATTGTGGAATAGTTTCGCAACTCACGCCACCCGGAACACCACAGCGTAATGGTGTGTCCGAACGTCGTAATCGTACTTTACTAGATATGGTGCGATCTATGATGTCTCTTACTGATTTACCGCTATCTTTTTGGGGATACGCTCTAGAGACGGCCGCATTCACGTTAAATAGGGCACCATCAAAATCCGTTGAGACGACACCTTATGAACTGTGGTTTCGCAAGAAACCAAAGTTGTCGTTTCTGAAAGTTTGGGGCTGTGATGCTTATGTGACAAAGCTTCAACCTGATAAGCTTGAACCCAAATCGGAGAAATGTGTCTTCATAGGATATCCAAAGGAGACTATTGGATACACCTTCTATCACAGATCCGAAGGCAAGACTTTTGTTGCTAAATTCGAAAACTTTCTAGAGAAGGAGTTTCTCTCGAAAGAAGTGAGTGGGAGGAAAGTAGAACTTGATGAGGTAACTGTACCTGCTCCCTTATTGGAAAGTAGTACATCACAGAATCCAATTTCTGTGACACCTACACCAATTAGTGAGGAAGCTAATGATGATGATCATGAAGCTTCAGAACAAGATACTACTGAACCTCGTAGATCAACCAGAGTAAGATCCGCACCAGAGTGGTACGGTAATCCTGTTCTGGAAGTCATGCTACTAGATCATGATGAACCTACGAACTATGGAGAAGCGATGGTGAGCCCAGATTCCACAAAATGGCTTGAAGCCATGAAATCTGAGATGGGATCCATGTATGAGAACAAAGTATGGACTTTGGTTGACTTGCCCAATGATCGGCAAGCAATTGAGAATAAATTGATCTTTAAGAAGAAGACTGACGCTGACGGTAATGTTACTGTCTACAAAGCTCGACTTGTCACAAAAGGTTTTCGACAAGTTCAAGGGATTGACTACGATGAGACCTTCTCACCCGTAGCGATGCTTAAGTCTGTCTGAATCATGTTAGCAATTGCCGCATTTTATGATTATGAAATTTGGCAGATGGATGTCAAAACTGCATTCCTGAATGGATTTCTGCAAGAAGAGTTGTATATGATGCAACCAGAAGGTTTTGTCGATCCAAAGGGAGCTAACAAAGTGTGCAAGCTCCAGCGATCCATTTATGGACTGGTGCAAGCCTCTCGGAGTTGGAATAAACGCTTTGATAGTGTGATCAAAGCATTTGGTTTTATACAAACTTTTGGAGAAGCCTGTATTTACAAGAAAGTGGGTGGGAGCTCTGTAGCATTTCTAATATTATATGTAGATGACATATTACTAATTGGAAATGATATAGAATTTCTGGATAGCATAAAGGGATACTTGAATAAGAGTTTTTCAATGAAAGACCTCGGTGAAGCTGCTTACATATTAGGCATTAAGATCTATAGAGATAGATCAAAACGCTTAATTGGACTTTCAAAAACCACATACCTTGACAAAGTTTTGAAGAAATTCAAAATGGATCAAGCAAAGAAAGGGTTCTTGCCTATGTTACAAGGTGTGAAATTGAGTAAGACTCAATGCCCGACCACTGCAGAAGATAGAGAGAATATGAAAGATGTTCCCTATGCATCAGCCATAGGATCTATCATGTATGCAATGTTGTGTACTAGACCTGATGTGTGCCTTACTATAAGTCTAGCAGGGAGGTACCAAAGTAATCCAGGAGTGGATCACTGGACAGCGGTCAAGAACATCCTGAAATACCTGAAAAGGACTAAGGATATGTTTCTCATATATGGAGGTGACAAAGAGCTCATCGTAAATGGTTACTTTGATGCAAGCTTTGACACTGATCCGGAAGATTCTAAATCGCAAACCGGATACGTGTTTACATTAAACGGTGGAGCTCTCAGTTGGTGCAGTTCTAAAGAAAGCGTTGTGGCGGGATCTACATGTGAAGCGGAGTACATAGCTGCTTCGGAAGCAGCAAACGAAGGAGTCTGGATGAAGGAGTTCATATCCGATCTAGGTGTCATACCTAGTGCATCGGGTCCAATGAAAATCTTTTGTGACAATACTGGTGCGATTGCCTTGGCAAAGGAATCCAGATTTTACAAGAGAACCAAGCACATCAACAGACGCTTCAATTCCATCCGGGATCTAGTCCATGTGGGAGACATAGAGATTTGCAAGATACATACGGATCTGAACATAGCAGACCCGTTGACTAAGCCTCTTCCACGAGCAAAACATGATCAGCACCAAAGTTCCATGGGTGTTAGAATCATTACTGTGTAATCTAGATTATTGACTCTAGTGCAAGTGGGAGACTGAAGGAAATATGCCCTAGAGGCAATAATATTGTTATTATTTTATTTCCTTATATCATGATAAATGTTTATTATTCATGCTAGAATTGTATTATCCGGAAACATAATACTTGTGTGAATACATAGACAAACCAAACGTCACTAGTATGCCTCTACTTGACTAGCTCGTTAATCGAAGATGGTTATGTTTCCTAACCATAGACATGTGTTGTCATTTGATTAATGGGATCACATCATTAGGAGAATGATGTGATTGACATGACCCATTCCATTAGCTTAGCACCCGATCGTTTAGTATGTTGCTATTGCTTTCTTCATGACTTATACATGTTCCTATGTCTATGAGATTATGCAACTCCCGTTTACCGGAGGAACACTTTGTGTGCTACCAAACGTCACAACGTAACTGGGTGATTATAAAGGAGCTCTACAGGTGTCTCCAAAGGTACATGTTGGGTTGGCGTATTTCGAGATTAGGATTTGTCACTCCGATTGTCGGAGAGGTATCTCTGGGCCCTCTCGGTAATGCACATCACATAAGCCTTGCAAGCATTGCAACTAATGAGTTAGTTGTGAGAAGATGTATCACGAAAGGAGTAAAGAGACTTGCCGGTAACGAGATTGAACTAGGTATTGAGATACCGACGATCGAATCTCGGGCAAGTAACATACCGATGACAAAGGGAACAACGTATGTTGTTATGCGGTCTGACCGATATAGATCTTCGTAGAATATGTAGGAGCCAATATGAGCATCCAAGTTCCGCTATTGGTTATTGACCGGAGACGTGTCTCGGTCATGTCTACATTGTTCTTGAACCCGTAGGGTCCGCACGCTTAAGGTTTCGATGACAGTTATATTATGAGTTTATGCATTTTGATGTACCGAAGTTTGTTCGGAGTCCCGGATGTGATCACGGACATGACGAGGAGTCTCAAAATGGTCGATACATAAAGATTGATATATTGGAAGCCTATATTTGGATATCGGAAGTGTTCCGGATGAAATCGCGATTTTACCAGAGTACCGGGAGGTTACCGGAACCCCCCGGGAGGTATATGGGCCTTAGTGGGCTTTAGTGGAAGAGAGGAGAGGTGACCAGGGCTGGGCCGCGCGCCCCTCCCCCCCTAGTCCGAATAGGACAAGGAGAGGGGGGCGGCGCCCCCCCCTTCCTTCCCTCTCTCCTCTTTCCCCCTCCCGAATCATATTCCAACTAGGAAAGGGGGGGAATCCTACTCCCGGTGGGAGTAGGACTCCTCCTAGCGCGCCCTCCTCCTGGCCGGCCGCACCCCCCCCCCTTGATGTAACATCCCAAAATTCTAAATTTTGGAATGTTATAATAAATAGATAAGATTTGATTGATTGTTTGATTGATTGTCTGAAATTAAGTGAATTCGAAACTTTTGAAAGTTAAATGAGAGGGAATAAAAGGACTTTCCCAAACTTTCATATTTGCTTTTATGATCTCCATGAATTCAAATTCTTTTCAACACAAAACCTTAGAGAGAAGATGACATGACTTCTTTCATTTAAAATGAAAAGGGTGTTTGAAAAATATTTGAATTCCATTGGGAAATATTTTCCACTTCAGAAACTTTATGCAACTCAATGATTTTCACGAGAGAAGATAAAATGACTTCTTCAAATTATGAAATATGAGTTGGGAGTTTCAAAGGATCAATTTCAAGTCCTTTTGGAATTAATTTTCAATTTGGATTTATTTGAGTTTTATTCAAATTATTTTTCTCCAAAAATAAAATATATGGAAATTAGGGTAACATGATTCCCTACAATAGAAAATTGGAGAAAAATTAATTTGAAATCATTTTGGTATTTTAAAAAAATGATTTTTGTTGGATTTTAATAGACCAATAGCACTCTTTGATTTATCTGGTTTTGTGAGGATTTTATTTGGCATATTAAAAATGTCGATGTTGTAGAAAATCTTTTTCTGAAAATTTTGATATATTATATGCCTATATAATATTTTATTTTATTTTGTTTTTCTTTCTTTCTTTGTCTGTGTTTATTTAAAAAAAATCCCCTCACCAACTGGGCCGGCCCAGCCAGCCCACGTCGCCCGCGCCATTCATCCCCGACCTCGGGACGGAGTCCCGAGCCGCCACGGCATCGCCGCCGCCGCCGTGTCCGCCCCGGCCTCCCCTTGCCCCTTCTCCAAGGCGTCACCGCCCCCTTCTCCCCTATAAATGCACCGGCCCCGCCTCGCCTCCTCTCGTTTCGCCGCCGCCCTCGCCTGCATCTCATTGCGCCGCCCGCGCTCGATCCGAGCCGCCGCCGCCGTTTTGGTTCGCCGCCGCCGCCTGCTGCCGCCGACGCCATTGCCGCTACCTCGCGCCGCGTGGCCGCCCCGCGCAGCCTCCTGCCGCTGCTGTCGCCTCACCGGAGCCACCGCGCCGCCTCGCCTTGCTGTCGCCGGAGATCGCCGGAAACCGCCGCCGTTGCCGAAAACCGATCCGCTCCCCGGTCCGCCCAACCCGCCGGTTTTTTTTCAAAACCGTCACGAACCGGTAAAACCACCACCCGGTTTTTCCGTTTTTTTATTAGGTTTCTCTTCAAAAAAAA
>NC_041384.1:704111414-704112180 GCF_002162155.2 Triticum dicoccoides
AAAAAAAAGAGAAAAAAACCGATCGGTATCCTCTAAATAGTGAATGTTTTCTGTTTAGGCCTTTGTAGTGGACGAATTCGTCACTTATGTTTCTATAGCGGATGTTCGTCGGTTAAGTTTTTCTTTTTCCTGTTTTATTTAGGATAGGGACCTCTTCGTAAATAAAGTTTTTACCGAATAGTCCATGTTCTTCAAACAGTCATAACTTTTTGCTCGTTAGTCGGAATTAGATGAAACCAACACCCACTTCTTCGTTATGATCTCCTTAAACATGTTTTTACCGAATAATCCAACTTAAACATGTTACTGAAAAGTTTAAAATTTGAATTAGATTAGATTTGAATTCAAACTTCGTTTGATCATAACTTCAGTTTCGTAGCTCCGTTTGAGTTGATTCTTTTTGCAAATCGAAGCTCTTGACCTAGACTTTCTGATAAGGCCAAATCCACATAATTTTGGTACTGTTAGAAATAGTTTTATGTTGCAAGAGCTATTTGTTTGGTTTTGATGTTTTCCGAACCGTCTTCTTCGTTCTTTCTGATCTTTTGAGTGATTGCTTATGTGTGGTTACTATTGCTTGCTTACGATAGATTGACCGGAGTGTGACGAGTAGATCTATCAAGAATTTTGAGTGTGAATCATCTTCATCAACATTGCAGGCAAGTTCACACTTTGATCATACATTTTTCTACAACCCAGTTTTGTTGCATTAGAGCAATCCTCACACATTGCATGATTAGGATCTAATTAAATTGTGGGATGGGAA
>NC_041384.1:704112347-704118850 GCF_002162155.2 Triticum dicoccoides
GTAGCCGCCCCGCGCAGCCTCCTACCGCTGTTGTCGCCTCACCGGAGCCACCGCGCCGCCTCGCCTCGCTGTCGCCGGAGATCGCCGGAAACCGCCGCCGTTGCCGAAAACTGATCCGCTCCCCGGTCCGCCTGACCCGCCGGTTTTTTTTCAAAACCGTCACGAACCGTTAAAACCACCACCCGGTTTTTTCGTTTTTTTATTAGGTTTCTCTTCAAAAAAAAAAGAGAAAGAAACCGATCGGTATCCTCTAAATAGCGAACGTTTTCTGTTTAGGCCTTTGTAGTGGACGAATTCATCACTTATGTTTCTATAGCGGACGTTCGTCGGTTAAGTTTTTCTTTTTCCTGGTTTATTTAGGATAGGGACCTCTTCGTAAATAAAGTTTTTACCGAATAGTCCATGTTCTTCAAACAGTCATAACTTTTTGCTCGTTAGTCGGAATTAGATGAAACCAACGCCCACTTCTTCGTTATGATCTCCTCTATTCAGTAATCCAACTTAAACATGTTTTTGAAAAGTTTAAAATTTGAATTAGATCAGATTTGAATTCAAACTTCGTTTGATCATAACTTGACTTTCGTAGCTCCGTTTGAGTTGATTCTTTTTGCAAATCGAAGCTCTTGACCTAGACTTTCTGATAAGGCCAAATCCACATAATTTTGGTACTGTTAGAAATAGTTTTATGTTGCAAGAGCTATTTGTTTGGTTTTGAAGTTTTCCGAACCGTCTTCTTCGTTCTTTCTGATCTTTTGAGTGATTGCTTATGTGTGGTTACTATTGCTTGCTTACGATAGATTGACCGGAGTGTGACGAGTAGATCTATCAAGAATTTTGAGTGTGAATCATCTTCATCAACATTGCAGGCAAGTTCACACTTTGATCATACCTTTTTCTACAACCCAGTTTTATTGCATTAGATCAATCCTCACACATTGCATGATTAGGATCTAATTAAATTGTGGGATGGGAAATAGATGAGGTAGTACCTATTACCTGTTTATTATCAAACCTTTGGGAGTTACTTCTACGTTTCCTCATTATGCCATGCTATGCTAGTAGACGTGGATTGGGTGAGTGATATCCATGATAGATGTGAGATTGATAATTCAGGGTTTATCTAAGGTGGCAACCTAACACACATCTGGGTGGATTGAGGCACCTGGGGTTTCCAGGACTTGCCTGTTTTTATTTGGACCGCCACCCAGGCCCAAAGGGATCATGAGATTATTCATACTAGAAACTTCTGTGTGCAGCCACAAGCCATTATGGGCTCTGGCATAGTTGACTAAGTTGTGGGAACTCTTACAAGGTAGACTAGCAGATGTAGGGGAAAGTAGGTGTACCGGTCTATCCGTCGTAAGGTGCTAGCGCTTCTGAAAGACTGTGTCTCGGTCATCCGTCTTCTCAAACACCCTGTAGTGCGAGAAACCAAACGGAGGCGATCGAGTCTTGTGGGGAAAAGTGCGCAAACCTCTGCAGAGTGTATAAACTAATCATGATTAGCCGTGTCCTCGGTTTTGGACATCTTGAGTATCTAGTTCTTGGATTATCCTGTTGATCTCATCACGTTACTTTACATTAATTTTGTGGGGTTTTAATGATGTTACTTAATTGGGATTGAGAATGCTGTCAACCATTCTCAATGTTTAACAACCACCATGATAGTAATTAATCTTATTCCTTTGAAGTAGGAAAAAATTGGCTTTACGCAAAAACTGTAACCATAGAGCTTTCCACCAGCCAAATATGCATGTAGTGATAGTCTTTATTCATCATTCTCTATGGTGTGAATTTGCCAGTACATTCAATGTACTGACCCATTTCGGCTGCAACGTCTCATGTTGCAGGTTTCTTACGACGAGTAAGTGATACGTTAGGGTTACGATTTCTACACTCAACTTTGCCGTTGGTGTTGATGGGAATCCACAACCTTGTTGCTTCCGCTATATGGATTGAGGTAATAGTATTTACGTTACTTTATACATGTGATTTACCTCTGTTATAAATCCTTCAAGTACTGTGTGTGTCAGCATACCGATCCAGGGATGACACTTAAGCACAGAGACTTGATCCATTTGGGTCAGGTCGCTACAAGATGGTATCAGAGCACATGTTGACTGTAGGACGTGACCCTAGAAACTGGCAAGCCCATAGCAAAGATTTTTCTCTACAACTTTCCCTTTCAAAAAGACCTTTTACCTCTCTTCTCTTCTGAGCTTATTCAAAAATTCCCTTTAGTGAGACCATACCCCTTCCCCTTTTGACCACTCGAAGATTCCACTGATGAGACCACTCCAAGAAGTACAAGATATCGGACAACCACGACCACTACGGAATGAAGGAGATCTTACCGTGCATCTGAATAATGGAAACTACAATGGTTGAAGGCCGAAGACAAGTAGAATTGGAAGGCTCTGAAGAATTCCCAGATTTGTATGACCTAGGAAGGCTACCCTTATGGAACTTGGCAGACTAAGGAAGCCGTCAATACCTGAGATCAAGGTGTATTGGAGAAAGACAAGCATGATCGGAAGAAGCCATTGGAGGCATGAACAAGGCTTGAAGAGTTTGGAGACGTTGAAGATTTATTGACCTTAGAAGACCAAACCCCTGTTATATACTTACGTTAGATGCGACGATTGTGAGCTGTCATTTGTTTGATGTTTTCCCAACGGCCACAAATAAAATCTGTCTTTTCAAAACTTTTCTTTGTATTGTGTGTCCCTCTCCCTCTCTCTTATCTTACCCCAAACCCACATGGACCCAATAGCGGATGAATGGAGATGAGCTTGTATTTTCTGGACCGATGGGTCAGTTGGAGACAGACCGATGGATTCAGAACATGGAGGATCACATGGAGAATAACCCTATAGTCGGAAAGGATATGACCCAGCATGCTCTTCAGTGCTTTGAAAGAGGTGCTGCTACTTGGTGGAGGATGTATCAAACCATGCATGGATGGCAAGGAGTAACCACCTGGAGAGAATTTAAGTTGACTCTGCCAAAGTCTCAGCTTGTGTCCCAGAAGTTGAAGCCTTATGGAAAGGATATGAAGAAACCTTGTGCATGCAAGATTTGTGGAGAAATAGGACACACCCATAAAGAACACAAGGATGAATGCCCAAATTGTGAAGGAAGTCACCCAGTTAAAGAATGCCCAACTAGGAAGATTACTTGTTTCTTGTGTGAAGGGACTACCCACTATTCTGCTCAGTGCCACATCTACCCCATGGTACAACGAACCATCCAGCAGAAGAAAGAAGAAATGGAAGGAGCCCTCATGGAAATTTTAGAAGAAGCTATGATGGAGGACACACCTAAAGAAGACCCGAGTAAACCCTGCACTAAGTCTTGCTATTCATGTGGAGAAGAAGGACACATCTCCCAAAATTGTTTGAATGGGGATCTAGTAGAATTCCCGACAGAGGAAGTAGAATATGACCCACAAGAAATAGAAGCCATGATTGGCATGGTAAGGTCCAGGAAGAGAAGCAGATTGGATTCCAGGAGGGACCTGAGTCATATTACCTGTTATAGGTGCAACGAGTCAGGGCACTACCTCAACAGTTGCCCAAAAAGGAAACCTCGAGACTTGTCGAAAGTTATATGTTTTCATTGTAATGAAGCAGGGTACTTTGCCAGAGAATGCCCTAAGGAGAAGGAGACTTGTGCTAGATAGTTGAGTTTGCAACAAAAGAAATGGAGCAGTAGAAGTGAGAACATTTTCTTTTATATTGAGGTGTTAAGTTGAGACATGTAATGGAGAAGCGAGAGATTGTAATCATTTGAGAATGAATAAAGCAACATCGTTAGTACCGATATGGATTTTATGAGTTGTTACTCTATGAAGAAGGATTTTGACCATTTTGAGAATAAGAGAAATATGGTCTATGGAAGATTTGTGCATTTTAAGGGTGGTAGTACCCTGTAATGGATTTCGGACAAAATGAATACGAGTTTTGTCTCGATATGTGTGATGCTCCAAGAGTATGTGGGATGAAGTTGGAGACCGATAGTTGTTTGGACCAAAGGTGATCAAAGGAGTCGGAAGAGAATGTTAAGTTGATTCGAGATAGACTAAAGGTATCTCAGTCCAGGCAGAAGAGTTATGTAGACTCAAAAACTCAAGGAGGTAGTCTATGAAATTGGAGACAGAGCATGTCTTCGTGTGTCCCCTCTGCGAGGAGTTAAACGGATTGGAGTTAAGGGAAAGTTAGCCCCGAGATTTGTAGGACCATACCGAGTTTTGGAGCGTATGGGAGAAGTGGCCAACAAGTTGGAGTCACCCGAAGGACTGTCAGGAGTTCATGATGTGTTTCACATTTCCCAGTTGAAGAAGTGCCATGCAGAGATGGCCAATATTCCCCTGTAAGGACGCTTGACCCTGGAAAGGATAATGATGTTCCACGAAGTAGAGTATGGACTTCATAAGTATAAGTTTTTACCTCGGTATGTGGGAAATCCCACGAGGATTAAGAGATGAAGTACTATTGGATATAAAGGAGGTATGATGTTGGTAATATGGAGCAATGGCAACCCCATGACAAGTCTGAGTACTCACGTCTTGGTTTGGTGCCAATAGAAGGAAGGAAGACAGTACAATTGGATGGATTTAAGAATACTAGGAAGTTGGAACAATGATCAGTTGCCCGATGATAAGTGCAAGGACTACAAGTGATGAGATGGGCCATAACCCACAGGCCCCAGGACCTGCCAAGAATCAAGCACATTCTTGCTGAAGGAAAAACCCTGGAAGTCGATATACCTTTGTCTACAGACGATTTTATAGGAGTTTACGCAAAACCTGAGAGTTGTGAAGGAACGATAGATGTTTGTCTGGCTTGCAGAATCAATGGATTATTCCGAACTTGGTTCGTCGACGAGAGAAATTCTGCAATGCTTGTGAGGATGACCGAGTGTTAGAATGCGAGATTCACTAAAGCATATACAGGGAAATGATTTGGGTGCGGGATGGATTGATCACCATACCGACTTACTCTTATTGTTCGCCTTGCTATATGGGATGGTAAATCTGAGTGACTTGCCTATAGTAGAGAGACGACGATCAAAACCCTGTTTAAACCTTAGAATGGTATGAGAAATTTTTCCCTTGTGCACGGCAGCTTTGCCAACCGTAGGTTATACGGTGAGGATCAACCCAGACCCATTTCCTGCAGGAGAAACCATAAATTGTTGACCACCATGAGATATCGATAGTTGTTTAGTTTTGGCGCCAGACCCGTCAGCTAAGAAGACCCAATCTCGGAAGAACCTTACCAAGATGAAAGGATAGAAAAATTGTGGTAAGGTTATGCCACTACCGGAAGAGCCCGGATAAGGAATTATCCTGAAGATCTAAGAAGACCGACACTGTCAAGAATAAGGATGGAGTATATGAGTTTTGATGGAACAGTAACCATGATTCTAAGGGTGGTAGCACCCCAGACCCCTGGGATGATCGATGGATTTTGAGAAGACCCCAAACCCTAACCTTTTTCTTTCTAGCCTCTCCGAATCTCGAGGACGAGATTCCTTTTAAGGGTGGTAGGTTTGTAACATCCCAAAATTCTAAATTTTGGAATGTTATAATAAATAGATAAGATTTGATTGATTGTATGAAAGTGAGTGAATTCGAAACTTCTGAAAGTTAAATGAGAGGGAATAAAAGGACTTTCCCAAACTTTCATATTTGCTTTTATGATCTCCATGAATTCAAATTCTTTTCAACACAAAACCCTAGAGAGAAGATGACATGACTTCTTCCATTTAAAATGAAAAGGGTGTTTGAAAAATATTTGAATTCCATTGGGAAATATTTTCCACTTCAGAAACTTTATGCAACTCAATGATTTTCACGAGAGAAGATAAAATGACTTCTTCAAATTATGAAATATGAGTTGGGAGTTTCAAAGGATCAATTTCAAGTCCTTTTGGAATTAATTTTCAATTTGGATTTATTTGAGTTTTATTCAAATTATTTTTCTCCAAAAATAAAATATATGGAAATTAGGGTAACATGATTCCCTACAATAGAAAATTGGAGAAAAATTAATTTGAAATCATTTTGGTATTTTAAAAAATGATTTTTGTTGGATTTTAATAGACCAATAGCACTCTTTGATTTATCTGGTTTTGTGAGGATTTTATTTGGCATATTAAAAATGTCCATGTTGTAGAAAATCTTTTTCTGAAAATTTTGATATATTATATGCCTATATAATATTTTATTTTGTTTTGTTTTTCTTTCTTTCTTTATCTGTGTTTATTTAAAAAAAATCCCCTCACCAACTGGGCCGGCCCAGCTAGCCAGCCAGGCCACGGCCCAGCCAGCCCACGTCGCCCGCGCCATTCATCCCCGACCTCGGGACGGAGTCCCGAGCCGCCACGGCATCGCCGCCGCCGCCGTGTCCGCCCCGGCCTCCCCTTGCCCCTTCTCCAAGGCGTCACCGCCCCCTTCTCCCCTATAAATGCACCGGCCCCGCCTCGCCTCCTCTCGTTTC
>NC_041384.1:704119166-704121570 GCF_002162155.2 Triticum dicoccoides
AAAAAAAAGAGAAAAAAACCGATCGGTATCCTCTAAATAGTGAATGTTTTCTGTTTAGGCCTTTGTAGTGGACGAATTCGTCACTTATGTTTCTATAGCGGATGTTCGTCGGTTAAGTTTTTCTTTTTCCTGTTTTATTTAGGATAGGGACCTCTTCGTAAATAAAGTTTTTACCGAATAGTCCATGTTCTTCAAACAGTCATAACTTTTTGCTCGTTAGTCGGAATTAGATGAAACCAACACCCACTTCTTCGTTATGATCTCCTTAAACATGTTTTTACCGAATAATCCAACTTAAACATGTTACTGAAAAGTTTAAAATTTGAATTAGATTAGATTTGAATTCAAACTTCGTTTGATCATAACTTCAGTTTCGTAGCTCCGTTTGAGTTGATTCTTTTTGCAAATCGAAGCTCTTGACCTAGACTTTCTGATAAGGCCAAATCCACATAATTTTGGTACTGTTAGAAATAGTTTTATGTTGCAAGAGCTATTTGTTTGGTTTTGATGTTTTCCGAACCGTCTTCTTCGTTCTTTCTGATCTTTTGAGTGATTGCTTATGTGTGGTTACTATTGCTTGCTTACGATAGATTGACCGGAGTGTGACGAGTAGATCTATCAAGAATTTTGAGTGTGAATCATCTTCATCAACATTGCAGGCAAGTTCACACTTTGATCATACATTTTTCTACAACCCAGTTTTGTTGCATTAGAGCAATCCTCACACATTGCATGATTAGGATCTAATTAAATTGTGGGATGGGAAGTAGATGAGGTAGTACCTATTACCTGTTTATTATCAAACCTTTGGGAGTTACTTCTACATTTGCTCATTATGCCATTCTATGCTAGTAGACGTGGATTGGGTGAGTGATATCCATGACAGATGTGAGATTGATAATTAAGGGTTTATCTAAGGTGGCAACCTAACACACATCTGGGTGGATTGAGGAACCTGGGGTTTCCAGGACTTGCCTGTTTTTATTTGGACCACCACCCAGGCCCAAAGGGATCATGAGATTATTCATACTAGAAACTTCCGTGTGCAGCCACAAGCCATTATGGGCTCTGGCATAGTTGACTAAGTTGTGCGAACTCTTACAAGGTAGACTAGCAGATGTAGGGGAAAGTAGGTGTACCGGTCTATCCGTCGTAAGGTGCTAGCGCTTCTGAAAGACTGTGTCTCGGTCATCCGTCTTCTCAAACACCCTGTAGTGCGAGAAACCAAACGGAGGCGATCGAGTCTTGTGGGGAAAAGTGCGCAAACCTCTACAGAGTGTATAAACTAATCATGATTAGCCATGTCCTCGGTTATGGACATCTTGAGTATCTAGTTCTTGGATTATCCTGTTGATCTCATCACGTTACTTTACATTAATTTTGTGGGGTTTTAATGATGTTACTTAATTGGGATTGAGAATGCTGTCAACCATTCTCAATGTTTAACAACCACCATGATAGTAATTAATCTTATTCCTCTGAAGTAGGGAAAAATCGGCTTTACGCAAAAACTGTAACCATAGAGCTTTCCACCAGCCAAATATGCATGTAGTGATAGTCTTTATTCATCATTCTCTATGGTGTGAATTTGCCAGTACATTCAATGTACTGACCCGTTTCGGGCTGCAACGTCTCATGTTGCAGGTTTCTTACGACGAGTAAGTGATACGTTAGGGTTACGATTTCTACACTCAACTTTGCCGTTGGTGTTGATGGGAATCCACAACCTTGTTGCTTCCGCTATATGGATTGAGATAATAGTATTTGCGTTACTTTATACATGTGATTTACCTCTGTTATAAATCCTTTGAGTACTGTGTGTCAGCATACCGATCCAGGGATGACACTTAAGCACAGAGACTTGATCCATTCGGGTCAGGTCGCTACACTTGATCCTTTATATACGGGGGCAGGGGACACCTCTAGACACAAGTTGATCCACGTGATCATATTCTTAGCCGTGTGCGGTGCCCCTTCCACCATAATCCTCGATAATATTGTAGCGGTGCTTAGGCAAAGCCCTGCGATGGTAGTACATCAATATCGTCACCATACCGTCGTGCTAACGGAACTCTTCCCCGACACTTTGCTGGATCGGAATCCGGGGATCGTCATCGAGCTGAACGTGTGCTAGAACTCGGAGGTGCCGTAGTTTCGGTGCTTGATCGGTCGGGCCGTGAAGACGTACGACTACATCAACCGCGTTGTGCTAACGCTTCCGCTTTCGGTCTACAATGGTACGTAGATCACACTCTCATCTCTCGTTGCTATGCATCACCATGATCTTGCGTGTGCGTAGGAAATTTTTTGAAATTACTATGTTCCCCAACAGGAAGATGGTGCGGGGGGTGCTCGGCGGCGAGGGGGACCGGATCTGGCGAGGTGCGGGGGGTGCTCGGTGGCG
>NC_041384.1:704122062-704146711 GCF_002162155.2 Triticum dicoccoides
GGAGCGGGGCGGGTGCGCGGGGTGCTCGTCGGCGGCGATGGAGCGAGGGCGGTTGCGGGGGGTGCTCGTCGGCGGCGGTGGAGCGGGGGAGGGTGCACCACACATACATGCGCCATTAGTAGTTTTGCAAAAAAGTATTAAAAGTAATTTTTATACTAATGGCGCACCGTGGCACAGTGCGCCATTACTAGTTTGAACTAGTAATGGCGCACTACGCGATGGTACGCCATTAGTAGTTTTGCAAAAAAGTAAAAAAAAGAATACAGTAGTGGCGCACTCAACGATTGGTGCGTCATTAGTAGTTCTAACTACTAATGGCGCACTTTGCCCGGATGCGCCATTAGTATGTTTGAAAAAATGAAAAAAAAACATTTTGTTACTAGTGGCGCACCTTGTGCCTGGTGCGCCATTAGTGTCTTACACACTAATGGTGTATCTTCACGTGGTGCGCCATTAGTAAATAGTAGTGGCGCACCACTTCTCTAGTGCGCCATTAGTGTCAATTTCATCTTTAGCCCTTTTCCTAGTAGTGTGTTTACAACTCTCGTTTTGATACATTTGGTTCTTTGAGTTGTAACACTTAAAACTCGATGGTCGTCTGCTACTTATTTGCTATTCTGCGATGCGATGATAAATTCCGCATGTGCGACGATAAATTCCGCACTTAGAACATTTTGCAGACGTCCATTTATCATTATGCATGTCAATATCTTCACATATTTTCTTTGCATGATGAATTGTCATCATAAGTTGAAGCGGATCTCCACAAGTACAACCTGCCATGTGCATTTGCATACCAAAAGCAAATTACTTATATGCACATCTTCAGGGGGAGCCTTTGCCACTTATGAAGACAATTTCCTATCCTTTACAATTTCACATATTATATTCCCCGTTGAAAACTTCAACTAGTTTGTCATCAATCACCAAAAAGGGGGAGATTGTAAGTGCATCTAGTGCCACCCCTAGTTGGTTTTGGAGTATTGACGACAAACCTAGTTGAGGGACTAATGTGTTTCTGAGAATTGCAGGACAACACAGCTAGAAGTCCCTCATTGATTCGGTTTCCTACCAGAGATTACCCCTAAAAATGTATGAAGACATTGAAGTCAAAGGTGGTATGTGAAGACATTCACATTGAAGACTATGACAAGAGAAGACATTGCGTGAAGACTATGGAGCGCGAAGACTTAGCAGTTTCGTCGTTCTGTGTTTTTCTTTGTTGAGTCACAGGAACCACCGTACTATTAAGTGGGGTCCAAGAGAACAAGTCAGAATGACTAAAGTGATGCTTAACCAAAATCCTATGTCTTCGAGTGAAGACTATGAGAGCAAATCTTGTCCAGAGTTGGATAAGTCAGCTTTTCTTGTAGCCCAAGTAAAGTTGCCGTGTGTGTTTGAAATCTGACTGTTGGAACACGTGTCGGTTCCCCAGTGACCCAGGGTCATTTCGGACAAATCAGGTCGGGTTGCCTAGTGGCTATAAATAGCCCACCCCCTACAACCATAAACGGTTGGCTGCTCAGAGTTAGAGTACGGCTTTTGTCGTTTGAGAGCAACCCACCTCGAAGCCTTTGAGAGAGAATTCCTTGCGAGGATAAAGCCCTAACCACCCAGAGCCAAAGAGTGTTAGGCATCACTTAAGTCTTCCTGTCTATGTGATCTGAAGACTTATTACACTTGAGGACTGTGAATCCTCCAGCCGGTTAGGCGTCGCGTTCTGAGCATCCAAGAGTCATTGTGGATCGCCGGTGAACGAAGTCTGTGAAGGTTTGGAAGTCTACCTTGAAGACTTACCAGAGTGATTGGGCGAGGACTGGGTGTCCTTAGCTCAAGGGGAATAAGGTGAAGACGAGGTCTTCTGAGTTGAATCTCAACCTCCCTAACCAGACGTACAGTTGTCACAGCAACTGGAACTGGTCCAACAAATCATTGTCTTTAATGAGTCACTGGTTTCATCCTTCCCTTCCCTTTACTTACTGTTGGTCCTTGTGAAGTCATTGTACGATTGCATCACCATTTGGCTTCACTAAGTGATTACTTGTTCTGATTGGCTTCACAATATCTTCCTACCTGATCCTTACTGGCTAGCTGCTATTAGTCATTGTGCTTTCACTTCATTGAATACTTGACTATGGTTTGCCTAGTGTAGTCTACCTTCCGCTGCATGGTAATAGGTTTATTTCTATCGTTTGTCTTCAAAACTTACATGTTTTGAAGACTTTCATAAAAATCGCCTATTCACCCCCCCCCCTAGTCGATCACTAGCACTTTCACAAGCGCTAACCAAGGCCGAGGATATAGCGTCCAAGGAGCGCACCGAGCGAGAGAAGCACGAGGCTCGGGTGGGCGAGGTGCAGTAAGAGCTCCAGGCTCTCGTGGCGAAGCACGAGGCTTGGAGCTTGACTCAAAGACGCGGGAGTGAGCTTGCCGCGGCCCTCGAGAGCGCAAAAAGTGCCAAGGCCGAAGCCCAAAATGCCCTCCAGGAGATCGATGCGATGAAGAAGATAGCGGCGGGTAAGGCTTTCTATATGCAAAGCAAGCATGTAAAAGTAAATTACTGATTACTTACCCGAATCCGAAGCTCTCCAGGAGCATTCGCTGATTTGCCCCACAGTGTGTCCGATGCCACACAATTTTACCAGGCCGAGGATGGAAGCTCGACGGAGAAGCTGTTCTGGTCTCAGTATGCTGAGGCCGAACACCCGGTGCCAATGAGCGACCAGCTGAAGCAGATGGTCGAGCTACATAAGGCGGCCGATCGGGCCATGAAGAGCTTTATAGTCCGGATGTGGCCTGGCGACGCCCTTCCGAACAGCTTCTTTGGCCTGGTGAGGCGGCTTGTGGATGCCTGCCCGCGGCTGGAGGTCGTCAAGCGATCTGTCTGCATTGAAGGTGCACGTCGGGCTTTCGCCCGTGTGAAATTGCAATGGGTCAAGCTAGACGCCGTGAAGCTGATCAAGGAGGGGCATTCGGAGGGCAAGGAGCACCGCCACCCCGAGATGTACTACGAGGGTGTTCTGCCGGGTGCCCGTCTCATAGCGGACGAGTGTTCAAAAGATGTAATATTTGAATGAGACTTACTCGTTTTATACTATATTTATGAAAACTTGTTTCATATGCGCTATGCAACGCTTGTTTGAATTTAAAATATTACCTTTTGTTTGGATGTTTATCCAATCTGAGAGATGGCTAGTCCTCGGCTTCTGCCCCCATGCCACGAGTGCTGGGGTGTTCAGGATAAACCTGAGCACTCTTGTTCCCATGTTTGGGTCCTTCGAGGGAGGTGCTCAGCACAGCGAACAAGGCAACCGGACTAATAATGCTTTATCACTCTCACTTAGCCATAGAATTCTATAATTTTAAATTTCGGCGAAGCCCCTGGTATTCGGAAGGCTGAATTTGGGGCGCGATACACGCCTTTAAGCCGGACAGGGCCTGCCCCTCGCTCTAAGCGGCATAAGTCTTTAGGGACTCGAAAACCTCGCCGAACAGCGACCAGTCTCTCGCCTTATCATGACAGTCAGTTTTAGCTTTCTCTACTGAGGTGCTGAACCCAGCAGAACCGGGGCACAATCGCAGTAGTTCTCCTAGCGCTACCTTAGCCGATAGAGAGGAACGTAAGGTACCAAAACATAGGAGCCGGGCAAACCCAACATTTGACCAAAGACATGATTCGGAGCTGATGCATATAATGCTATAAGTTCGGGGTGCCGCACTTGTGAAAGTGTTCGGACTTTTCACACCGTATTGTGAGGGACGTAAGCCCCTGGTGTATTAGTCGTACCAAGGTGTACGGTTGCAAGGCGTCATTAATAAACACATAGATATATGTATAACAAGAATGCAATAATAGTCGTAATGTCATACATTGTTTATTAAAAAATTGCGTTAAAGCAGAGTGATACATATAGTGCGATAAGCAAAGAGTAGGACTATGTCCCTTCCAAGGGCAAGCTGAGAAATGATATTAAATCGAATATTTCGCTCGTTACTGTAATCCACCTGGAAATTCCGTGGTATGGCGTAGTTGTCTGCCTCCTTGGTTGCTGCATCATGTGTTCAGCAATAGTGCTGTCGGAAAGTGTTTCCAGAGATTAATGTCCTGAAAAAAAATAACCAAACGGGAAGCCCCTAGTGCGGTTTAGGCCGCGTCTTGGGGCGTGCCGCAGTTGTGCCCCCCTCCCCACCTGTGCCCATGGTATTTTTAATGCGTAATTTTGTACGCGCGGCACGAGTTTCGCCGTTGGGCTGGGATTGGGGTGGCCGCCGTATTGCTACGCGAGCTCAGATCGCACCAGGTGGTCTATTTGCCGATTGCCCCGAGCGCGCTTGAAGGTGTCCGGGCTTTGAAGCACCGAACTGGTTGATTGCCTTGAGAGGCTGCTTTGTGCTTCTGCTGCGAGGGCCGCGGTGTGCTCCTCTGTTCGGAGAGAGCGCTCTGTGTTTCCATTGACTATAATAACTCCTCAAGGTCCTAGCATTTTGAGCTTGAGGTATGCATAATGCGGTACCGCATTGAATCTAGCAAATGCGGTTCGCCTGAGCAGCGCGTGATAACCATTGCGGAACGGGACTATATTGAAGATTAACTCTTCGCTTCGGAAGTTATCCGGGGATCCGAAGATCACTTCTAGTGTAATTGAGCCTGTGCAATGGGCCTCCACACTTGAAATGGCGCCTTTAAAGGTCAGTTTTGTGGGTTTGATCCTTGAGGGGTCTATACCCATTTTGCGCACTGTATCCTGATAAAGCAGGTTCAGGTTGCTGCCGCCATCCATAAAGACTCGAGTGAGGTGAAATCCGTCAATGATTGGGTCTAGGACCAGTGCGGCAAATCTGCCATGACGGATACTAGTGGGGTGGTCCCTGCGATCGAAGGTGATCGGACAGGAGGACCAAGGGTTGAACTTTGGGGCGACTGGCTCCAACGCATATACATCCCTGAGCGCACGCTTCCGCTCCCTCTTGGGGATGTGGGTTGTGTATGTCATGTTCACCGTCCGCACTTGCGGGGGAAACCTCTTCTGACCTCTGGTGTGCGGCTGCCGGGGTTCTTCCTCGTCATCGCTATGCAGCCCCTTGTCCTTGTTTTCGGCAATTAACTTGCCGGCCTGCTTGAACACCCAACAATCCATGTTGGTGTGATTGGCTGGCTTGTCTGGGGTGCTGTGTATTTGACACGAACGATCGAGTATACGGTCCAAATTGGACGGACCCGGCGTACTTTTTTTGAATGACTTTTTTCGCTGACCGGGTTTAGAGCCTTTGAATCCGGCATTGACTGTCGTATCCTCGGTATTTTCGCTGTTAATGCGGCACTTATGTTTGTTGCGACGTGACTTGCTATTGCCGTCCTTGGTATCCGAGGTACCATGGTTCTTTGATATGTTATTACTGCGAGCCAGCCAGCTGTCTTCTCCCGCACAAAAGCGGGTCATGAGCATCGTGAGAGTTGCCATAGATTTCGGCTTTTCCTGACCAAGGTGTCGGGCTAGCCACTCGTCTCGGATGTTGTGTCTGAAAGCCGCTAAGGCCTCTGCATCTCGATAGTCGACGATTTGATTTTTCTTTGTAAGGAACCAAGTCCAGAATTGCCTGGCCGACTCTTCTGGTTGCTGAATTATGTGGCTCAAGTCATCGGCGTCTGGTGGTCGCACATAAGAGTCCTGAAAGTTGTCGAGGAATGCGGCTTCCAGATCTTCCCAACAGCTAATGGAGTCCGCTGGCAAGCTGTTAAGCCAATGCCGCGCTGGTCCATTGAGCTTTAGTGGGAGGTATTTGATGGCGTGTAAGTTATCACCGCGGGCCATGTGGATGTGGAGGAGGAAATCCTCGATCCATACTGCGGGATCTGTTGTGCTGTCGTATGATTCAATATTTACAGGTTTGAAACCTTCTGGGAATTGATGTTCCATTACTTCGTCTGTGAAGCATAAGGGGTGTGCGGCGCCTCTGTATTGGGCTATACCGCGACGCAGCTCAAAAGGGTCTTGCCCGCTGTGTTCGGCCCTGCCGGATTTGCTTTTACTGTATCTGGCGTGACGTTTATCATCTCGAAGAGTAGTGCGCCCTCGTGATCCGTAGATCGATCTTCCATGCTTTGCTTTGTCCTCCAATATGTCTCGCAGGTCTGGTGTATCTCCCCATGCCTTTTTATTTGAATGGCGTCGGGGTGGAGGCTGAGCTTTTGGCTGGAATGCCTCCCTAACGCGGCCACGAGGTGGCCGATCAGCCGTATCATACGCTTCTTCCTCCAGTCGGGGTAGTAACCTGCACTTTGGGTAATTCTTGGAGGGGCGCTCGAGTTTATATTCCTCGGCCGCGAGGACTTTAGTCCATCTGTCAGCTAGCAGATCTTGATCAGCTTGAAGCTGCTGCTGCTTTTTCTTCAGGCTATTTGCCGTGGCCATAAGCGGGCGCTTGAAGCGCTCTTGTTCGACGGGATCCTCTGGTACGGCGAATTCATCATCGCCGAGGCTTGCCTCGTCTTTGGAGGGGGGCATGTAATTGTCATCCTCCTCCTCTCTGTTTGCCGCTCTCTCAGGAGGGCTGACTCCTCCATCCTCCTGCTCTAAATCTTGCTGGAGGGGATTGTTGTTGTCTTCGGCACTATCCGGAGTGTTATTATCTCCTGTGCCGGTATCACCACTTTTGCTTTGGCGGGACTTAGAGCTGTTGGGGAACGTAGTAATTTCAAAAATTTCTTACGCACACGCAAGATCATGGTGATGCATAGCAACGAGAGGGGAGAGTGTTGTCCACGTACCCTCGTAGACCGAAAACGGAAGCGTTAAATCAACGTGGTTGATGTAGTCGTACGTCTTCACGATCCGACCAATCCAAGCACCGAAACTACGGCACCTCCGAGTTCTAGCACACGTTCAGCTCGATGACGATCCCCGGACTCCGATCCAGCAAAGTGTCGGGGAAGAGTTCCGTCAGCACGATGGCGTGGTGACGATCTTGATGTTCTACCGTCACAGGACTTCTCCTAAGCACCGCTACAATATTATCGAGGATTATGGTGGAAGGGGGCACCGCACACGGCTAAGAGAACGATCACGAAGATCAACTTGTGTCTATGGGGTGCCCCCTGCCCCCGTCTATAAAGGAGTGGAGGAGGGGAGGGCCGGCCCTCTCTATGGCGCTCCCTAGGGGAGTCCTACTCCCACCGGGAGTAGGATTCCCCCTTTCCTAGTCCAACTAGGAGTCCTTCCAAGTATTAGGAGTAGGAGACAAGGAAGGGGAAGAGGGAAGAGAAGGAAGGAGGGGGCGCAGCCCCTCCCCCTAGTCCAATTCGGACTAGGCCTTGGGGGGGCGCGCGGCCTGCCTCTCCCTCTCCCGTATTCCCGTAACTCCCCGGTACTCCGAAAAATACTCGAACCACTCGGAACCTTTCCGATGTCCGAATATAGTCGTCCAATATATCGATCTTTATGTCTCGACCATTTCGAGACTCCTCGTCATGTCCCCGATCTCATCTGGGACTCCGAACTCCTTCGGTACATCAAAAATCATAAACTCATAATATAACCGTTCGAAACCTTAAGCGTGCGGACCCTACGGGTTCGAGAACAATGTAGACATGACCGAGACACGTCTCCGGTCAATAACCAATAGCGGAACCTAGATGCTCATATTGGCTCCTACATATTCTACGAAGATCTTTATCGGTCAGACCGCATAACAACATACGTTGTTCCCTTTGTCATCAGTATATTACTTGCCCGAGATTCGATCGTCGGTATCTCAATACCTAGTTCAATCTCGTTACCGGCAAGTGTCTTTACTCGTTCCGTAATACATCATCTCACAACTAACTCATTAGTTTCTATGCTTGCAAGACTTATGTGATGTGCATTACCGAGAGGGCCCAGAGATACCTCTCCGACAATCGGAGTGACAAATCCTAATCTCGAAATACGCCAACCCAACATGTACCTTTGGAGACACCTGTAGAGAACCTTTATAATCACCCAGTTACGTTGTGACGTTTGGTAGCACACAAAGTGTTCCTCCGGCAAACGGGAGTTGCATAATCTCATAGTCATAGGAACATGTATAAGTCATGAAGAAAGCAATAGCAACATACTAAACGATCGGGTGCTAAGCTAATGGAATGGGTCATGTCAATCAGATCATTCACCTAATGATGTGATCCCGTTAATAAAATAAAAACTCTTTCCATGGTTAGGAAACATAACCATCTTTGATTAACGAGCTAGTCAAGTAGAGGCATACTATTGACACTCTGTTTGTCTATGTATTCACACATGTATTATGTTTCCGGTTAATACAATTATAGCATGAATAATAAACATTTATCATGAAATAAGGAAATAAATAATAACTTTATTATTGCCTCTAGGGCATATTTCCTTCAGTCTCCCACTTGCACTAGAGTCAATAATCTAGATCACATCACCATGTGATTAACATCGATAGTTCACATCATCATGTGATTAACACCCATAGTTCACATCGCCATGTGACCAACACCCAAAGGGTTTACTAGATTCAGTAATCTAGTTCACATCGCTTATGTGATTAACACCCAAAGAATACTAAGGTGTGATCATGTTTTGCTTGTGAGAGAAGTTTAGTCAACGGGTCTGCCGTATTCAGATCCGTATCTATTTTGCAAATTTCTATGTCAACAATGCTCTGCACGGAGCTACTCTTAGCTAATTGCTCCCACTTTCAATATGTATCCAGATTGAGACTTAGAGTCATCTAGATCAGTGTCAAAATTTGCATCGACGTGACCCTTTACGACGAACCCTTTTTGTCACGTCCATAATTGAGAAACATATCCTTATTCCACTAAGGATAATTTTGACCGCTGTCCAGTGATGTACTCCTAGATCACTATTGTACTTCCTTGCCAAAATCAGTGTAGGGTATACAATAGATCTGGTACACAGCATGGCATACTTTATAGAACCTATGGCCAAGGCATAGGGAATGACTTTCATTCTCTTTCTATCTTCTGTTGTGGTCATGTTTTGAGTCTTACTCAATTTCACACCTTGTAACACAGGCAAGAACTCTTTCTTTGACTGTTCCATTTTGAACTTCTTCAAAATCTTATCAAGGTATGTACTCATTGAAAAAACTTATCAAGCGTTTTGATCTATCTATATAGATCTTGATGCTCAATATGTAAGTAGCTTCACCGAGGTCTTTCTTTGAAAAACTCCTTTCAAATACTCCTTTATGCTTTGCAGAATAATTCTACATTATTTCCGATCAACAATATGTCATTCACATATACTTATCAGAAATGTTGTTGTGCTCCCACGCACTTTCTTGTAAATACAGACTTCACCGCAAGTCTGTATAAAACTATATGCTTTGATCAACTTATCAAAGCGTGTATTCCAACTCCGAGATGCTTGCACCAGTCCATAGATGAATCGCTGGAGCTTGCATATTTTGTTAGCACCTTTAGGATTGACAAAACCTTCTGGTTGCATCATATACAACTCTTCTTTAATAAATCCATTAAGGAATGCAGTTTTGTTTATCCATTTGCCAGATTTCATAAAATGCGGCAATTGCTAACATGATTCGGACAGACTTAAGCATAGATACGAGTAAGAAACTCTCATCGTAGTCAACACCTTTTAAACTTGTCGAAAAAAATTTGCGACAATTCTAGCTTTGTAGATAGTAACACTACTATCAGCGTCCGTCTTCCTCTTGAAGATCCATTTATTTTCTATGGCTTGCTGATCATCGGGCAAGTCAACCAAAGTCTACACTTTGTTCTCATACATGGATCCCATCTCAGATTTCACGGCCTCAAGCCATTTTGCGGAATCTGGGCTCATCATCGCTTCCTCATAGTTCGCAAGTTCGTCATGTTCTAGTAACATGACTTCCAGAACAGGATTACCGTACCACTCTGGTGCTGATCTCACTCTAGTTTACCTACGAGATTCGGTAGTAACTTGATCTGAAATTACATGATCATCATCATTAGCTTCCTCACTAATTGGTGTAGTAGTCACAAGAACAGATTTCTGTGATGAACTACTTTCCAATAAGGGAGATGGTACAATTACCTTATCAAGTTTTCTACTTTCCTCCCACTCACTTCTTTCGAGAGAAACTCCTTCTCTAGAAAGTATCCATTCTCAGCAACGAATGTCTTGCCTTCGGATCTGTGATAGAAGGTGTACCCAAGAGTCTCCTTTGGGTATCCTATGAAGACATATTTCTCCGATTTGGGTTTGAGCTTATCAGGATGAAACTTTTTCATATAAGCATCACAACCCCAAACTTTAAGAAACGACAACTTTGGTTTCTTGCCAAACCACAGTTCAGATTGTGTCGTCTCAACGGACTTAGATGGTGCCCCTTTTTAACGTGAATGCAGCTGTCTTTAATGCATAACCTCAAAAACGATAGTGGTAAATCGGTAAGAAACATCATAGATTTGCACTATATCTAATAAAGTACGGCTATGACGTTCGGACACACCATTATTCTGTGGTATTCCAGGTGGCACGAATTTGTGAAACTATTCCACATTGTTTTAATTGAAGACCAAACTCGTAACTCAAATATGTGTCTCCGCGATCAGATCGTAGAAACCTTATTTTCTTGTCACGATGATTTTCCACTTCACTCTGAAATTCTTTGAACTTTTCAAATGTTTCAGACTTATGTTTCATCAAGTAGATATACCCATATCTGCTCAAATCATCTGTGAAGGTCAGAAAATAATGATACCCGCTGCAAGCCTTGATATTCATCGGACCACATACATCAGTATGTATGATTTCCAACAAATCTGTTGCTTGCTCCATTGTTCCGGAGAACGGCGTTTTAGTCATCTTGCCCAAGAGACATGGTTCGCAAGCATCAAGTGATTCATAATCAAGTGATTCCAAAATCCCATCACCATGGAGTTTCTTCATGCGCTTTACACCAATATGACCTAAACGGCAGTGCCACAAACAAGTTGCACTATCATTATTAACTTTGCATCTTTTGGCTTCAATATTATGAATATGTGTATCATTACAATCAAGATCCAACAAACCATTTTCGTTGGTGTGTACAACCATAGAAGGTTTTATTCATGTAAACAGAACAACAATTGTTCTCTAACTTAAATGAATAACCGTATTGCAATAAACATGATCAAATCATATTTATGCTCAACGCAAACACCAAATAACACTTATTTAGGTTCAACATTAATCCCGAAAGTATAGGGAGTGTGCGATGATGATCATATCAATCTTGGAACCATTTCCAATACACATCGTCACTTCACCCTTAACTAGTCTCTGTTTATTCTGCAACTCCCGTTTCGAGTTACTAATCTTAGCAACTGAACTAGTACCAAATACTGAGGGGTTGCTATGAACACTAGTAAAGTACACATCAATAACATGTATATCAAATATACCTTTGTTTACTTTGCCATCCTTTCTTATCCACCAAATACTTGGGGTAGTTCCGCTTCCAGTGACCAATCCCTTTGCAGTAGAAGCACTTTGTCTCAGGCTTAGGACCAGACTTGGGTTTCTTCACTTGAGCAGCAACTTGCTTGCCATTCTTCTTGAAGTTCCCCTTTTTCCTTTTGCCCTTTTCTTGAAACTAGTGGTCTTGTCTATGTTTTTCTTGATTTCTACCTTTGTCGATTTTAGCATCACGAAGATCTTGGGAATCGTTTCCGTTATCCCTTGCATACTATAGTTCATCACGAAGTTCTACTAACTTGGTGATGGTGACTAGAGAATTCTGTCAATCACTATCTTATCTGGAAGATTAACTCCCACTTGATTCAAGCGATTGTAGTACCCAGACAATCTGAGTACATGCTCACTGCTTGAGCGATTCTCCTCCATCTTGTAGCTATAGAACTTGTTGGAGACTTCATATCTCTCAACTCGGGTATTTGCTTGAAATATTAACTTCAACTCCTGGAACATCTCATATGGTCCATGATATTCAAAACATCTTTGAAGTCCTGATTCTAAGCCGTTAAGCATGGTGCATTAAACTATCAAGTAGTCATCATATTGAGCTAGCCAAACGTTCATAACGTCTGCATCTGCTCCTGCAATAGGTCTGTCACCTAGCGGTGCATCAAGGACATAATTTTTCTGTGCAGCAATGAGGATAAACCTCATATCACGGATCCAATCCGCATCATTGCTACTAACATCTTTCAACATAGTTTTTCTCTAGGAACATATCAAAACAAACATAGGGAAGCAACAACGCGAGCTATTGATCTACAACATAGATGTGCTAATACTACCAGGACTAAGTTCATGATAAATTTAAGTTCAATTAATCATATTACTTAAGAACTCCCACTTAGATAGACATCCCTCTAATCATCTAAGTGATCACGTGATCCAAATCAACTAAACCATGTCCGATCATCACGTGAGATGGAGTAGTTTTCAATGGTGAACATCACTATGTTGATCATATCTACTATATGATTCACGCTCGACCTTTCGGTCTCCAGTGTTCTGAGGCCATATCTGCATATGCTAGGCTCGTCAAGTTTAACCTGAGTATTCCGCGTGTGCAAAACTGTCTTGCACCCGTTGTAGATGGACGTAGAGCTTATCACACCCGATCATCACGTGGTGTCTGGGCACGACGAACTTTGGCAACGGTGCATACTCAGGGAGAACACTTTTATCTTGAAATTTAGTGAGAGATCATCTTATAAAGCTACCGTCAAAATAAGAAAAATAAGATGTATACAAGATAAACATCACATGCAATCAAAATATGTGACATGATATGGCCATGATCATCTTGTGCCTTTGATCTCCATCTCCAAAGTACCGTCATGATCTCTATCGTCACCGACATGACACCATGATCTCCATCATCTTGAGCTATATCAATGTGTCGTCACGTGGACGTCTCGCCAACTATTGCTCTTGCAACTATTGCTATCGCATAGCGATAAAGTAAAGCAATTGTTTGGCGCTTGCATCTTATGCAATAGAGAGACGACCATAAGGCATTTGCCAGTTGCCGATAACTTCCACAAAACATGATCATCTCATACAACAACTTATATCTCATCACGTCTTGACCATATCACATCACAACATGCCCTGCAAAAACAAGTTAGACGTCCTCTACTTTGTTTGTTGCAAGTTGTACGTGGCTGCTACGGGCTTAAGCAAGAACCAATCTTACCTACGCATCAAAACCACAACGATAGTTTGTCAAGTTGGTGATGTTTTAACCTTCGCAAGGACCGGGCGTAGCCACACTCGGTTCAACTAAAGTTGGAGAAACTGACACCCGCTAGTCACCTGTGTGCATAGCACGGCGGTAAAACCAGTCTCGCGTAAGCGTACGCGTAATGTCGGTCCGGGCCGCTTCATCCAACAATACCGCCGAACCAAAGTATGACATGCTGGTAAGCAGTATGACTTATATCGCCCACAACGCACTTGTGTTCTACTCGTGCATATAACATCAACACCTAAAACCTAGGCTCGGATGCCACTGTTGGGGAACGTAGTAATTTCAAAAATTTCCTACGCACACGCAAGATCATGGTGACGCATAGCAACGAGAGGGGAGAATGTTGTCCACGTACCCTCGTAGACCGAAAGCGGAAGCGTTATATCAACGCGGTTGATGTAGTCATACGTCTTCACGATCCGACCGATCCAAGCACCGAAACTACGGCACCACCGAGTTCTAGCACACGTTCAGCTCGATGACGATCCCCGGACTCCGATCCAGCAAAGTGTCGGGGAAGAGTTTCGTCAGCACGACGGCGTGGTGACGATCTTGATGTTCTACCGTCGCAGGGCTTCGCCTAAGCACCGCTACAATATTATCGAGGATTATGGTGGAAGGGGGCACCGCACACGGCTAAGAGAACGATCACGAAGATCAACTTGTGTCTATGGGGTGCCCCCTGCCCCCGTCTATAAAGGAGTGGAGGAGGGGAGGGCCGGCCCTCTCTATGGCGCGCCCTAGGGGAGTCCTACTCCCACCGGGAGTAGGATTCCCCCTTTCCTAGTCCAACTAGGAGTCCTTCCAAGTATTAGGAGTAGGAGACAAGGAAGGGGAAGAGGGAAGAGAAGGAAGGAGGGGGCGCAGCCCCTCCCCCTAGTCCAATTCGGACTAGGCCTTGGGGGGCGTGCGGCCTGCCTCTCCCTGTCCCCTAAAGCCCAATAAGGCCCATATACTTCTTCTCCCGTATTCCCGTAACTCCCCGGTACTTCGAAAAATACCCGAACCACTCAGAACCTTTCCGATGTCCGAATATAGTCGTCCAATATATCGATCTTTAGTCTCGACCATTTCGAGACTCCTCGTCATGTCCCCGATCTCATCCGGGACTCCGAACTCCTTCGGTGCATGAAAACTCATAAACTCATAATATAACCGTCATCAAAACCTTAAGCGTGCGGACCCTACGGGTTCGAGAACAATGTAGACATGACCGAGACACGTCTCCGGTCAATAACCAATAGCGGAACCTGGATGCTCACATTGGCTCCCACATATTCTACGAAGATCTTTATCGGTTAGACCGCATAACAACATACGTTGTTCCCTTTGTCATCGGTATGTTACTTGCCCGAGATTCGATCGTCGGTATCTCAATACCTAGTTCAATCTCGTTACCGGCAAGTCTCTTTACTCGTTTCGTAATACATCATCTCGCAACTAACTCATTAGTTGCAATGCTTGCAAGTCTTATGTGATGTGCATTACCGAGAGGGCCCAGAGATACCTCTCTGACAATCGGAGTGACAAATCCTAATCTCGAAATACGCCAACCCAACATGTACCTTTGGAGACACCTGTAGAGCACCTTTATAATCACCCAGTTACGTTGTGACGTTTGGTAGCACACAAAGTGTTCCTCCGGCAAACGGGAGTTGCATAATCTCATAGTCATAGGAACATGTATAAGTCATGAAGAAAGCAATAGCAACATACTAAACGATCGGGTGCTAAGCTAATGGAATGGGTCATGTCAATCAGATCATTCACCTAATGATGTGATCCCGTTAATCAAATAACAACTCTTTGTCCATGGTTAGGAAACATAACCATCTTTGATTAACGAGCTAGTCAAGTAGAGGCATACTAGTGACACTCTATTTGTCTATGTATTCACACATGTATTATGTTTCCGGTTAATACAATTATAGCATGAATAATAAACATTTATCATGAAATAAGGAAATAAATAATAACTTTATTATTGCCTCTAGGGCATATTTCCTTCAAGAGCGGCGCCGCTGACGTCGGCGCTTGGGTTGCTTCTTGGAGGGGTCATCCTTCGCTATCTCATCGCCATTGCCTTTTTTGGGTGTATCCACCATGTATATGTCATATGACGAGGTGGCTTTCCAGTGCCCTATAGGTGTTGGTTCATGTTCATCTCCTACATCGTTGTCTATATTGTCGATGTCTTTGGAGTCGAAGTCGAGCATGTCGGTTAAATCATCGAAAGTGGCTACGAAGTGGGTGGTGGGTGGGCGTCGAATTTCTTCGTCATCTGCATCCCAATCCTGTTGGCCACAATCCGGCCAGGGCTCTCCTGACAAAGAGAGAGACCTTAGTGAATTCAGAATGTCGCTGAAGGGCGAGTGCTGAAAGATATCCGCGGTGGTGAATTTCATGATCGGCGCCCAATCGGATTCGATTGGTAGGGGCGCGGGCGGTTCGGAGTATGGAAAAGAGTCCGGCACCTTGGAGTCACGGGCTTCACGGAGGATTAGGCTGGTGTTCGGCTCGATCGCAGTTGAGACTGCAGCCCCTGAGGCGGTGTCTAGCCACATGTCCTCGATTGGCGCAGTTGGCTCTGAGCTAAGGGTCGGAGCTGATGCGGGCGCGATCTTTGGGGTACTGTTTGGCGGCAGTGCTAGGTCATACCCATCGTGACAGTGCGGCGCGCCCGGCTGTGGCTTGAATCCGTCGAAGATTAAGTCTCCGCGGATGTCGGCCGTGTAGTTCAAACTTCCAAATCTGACCTGATGGCCAGGGGCGTAGTTTTCAATCTGCTTCAGATGGCCAAGCGAATTAACCCGCAGTGCAAAACCGCCGAATATGAAGATCTGTCCGGAGAGAAAAGTCTCGCCCTGGACCGCATCGCTATCGATGATAGTAGGAGCTATCAAGCCTAACGGCGACGACACAGAGGAACTCTCAATGAAAGCACCAATGTCGGTGTCAAAACCGGCGGATCTCGGGTAGGGGGTCCCGAACTGTGCGTCTAGGCCAGATGGTAACAGGAGGCAGGGGACACGATATTTTACCCAGGTTCGGACCCTCTTGATGGAGGTAAAACCCTACGTCCAGCTTGATTAATATTGATGATATGGGTAGTACAAGAGTAGATCTACCACGAGATCGGAGAGGCTAAACCCTACAAGCTAGCCTATGGTATGATTGTATGTTATGGTTGTTGTCCTACGGACTAAAACCCTTCGGTTTATATAGACACCGAAGAGGGTTAGGGTTACACAAGGTCGGTTACAAAGGAGGAAATATTCATATCTGTATTGCCTAGCTTGCCTTCCACGCCAAGTAGAGTCCCATCCGGACATGAGACGAAGTCTTCAATTTTGTATCTTCATAGTCTAACAGTCCGGCCAATGGAGATAGTCCGGCTGTCCGGAGACCCTCTAATCCAAGACTCCCTCAGTGACGTTATGTCTTTCGGTCCCAATAATCATGTTTATTTTATTTTGATGAATGACGATCTGGCACAATATAGTTTGGCTTTTTAACTCAAGTACAATAGACCAGTGATAAAGAAAAAAAATTGACATGGTGATAAAGATTTTGTAATCTAATGAAGACGATCCATAACAAAACTGGAGTACGTCCAGTCAAGGTTTATATATACGGAGTATATAAAAAAGGTTTATATATACATAGTATATAATAAAGAAAAGGTTTACATCGTACTCTCCCAACGCCGTTCTCCGGCGGCTCCCCTCCGCCGGCGACCTCGGTCGTCGGTGATGAGGGGGGCCGCCGGATCCATGCGTGTGGATCGATTTTTCTCCTTTATAGTTTAGGTTTTTAGGTTGTTCATCGTCTTTGCTTCGGTGATGGCGATGGCGGCGCTGAATAATGAATCTTTGGATCCTTCCATGACGAGGCCATCGGTCCTATGGTTGGGGATGGATTTGGAAACCAGTCTATTCAAGCAAGGATGGTGTGGCGGCGGCGGCATCCTTGTGGTGGACCTGTGTCCTCGGGCTCCGCCATTGCGACGACGTTTGCTCCAGCGTCGACGCGAAGCTTGGGAGGTAGTCCAGGAGCGGATGCAGATTGTGGTCTGCATCGACGACATCTGGAAGACGGAATATCTACTGGGTTCGTGGTTTGTGGATGGAAGGTATGGTTTCCTCCTTCGGCGTATTAGTCGTGGTGGAGTGCCAGATCTGGAGTTCGATGGCGTGTCCGGGGTGTTGCCCCGGTCTGATTCGTTCAAGGCAAGGGCTTCACTTTTGGTGAGCCACTTTGGAGGTCCGCAAAGCTGCATATCAGCGGTGGAGCCGCGTCGAGCTCGGGTGAGGTGGTGATTCGTCATTCTTTTTTTCAGTGACTGTTGTGATGGTGCCGGAAGCAGTTGACGAGCATTGGTGTCAAGCTCAGAAATGTTCTACTATCTTTTCAGTATTGTCGTGTCGGTCTTTACGTGATTTGTATTTTGTTCTTTATGATATGAATGAGACACGTATTACCATGCAAAAAAAACCGAGTCCACCATGCAAAAAAGGAAGAAAAAAAAGACCAAGCCTAAGTCCAAGTTGTAAACGGACCAGGGCTGGACGGATCGGTATGTAAAGTAGCAATTTCTACTACTTGCAAACGGATCAGGACTAAACCCAGCCCGAGTCCATTAATATGTTCAGTTGTTTCCCGAAGATGTCTAAAAACAAAAGTTGTTTTCCGAAGGGTTGATCGCGGCCATGGCGAAGGCTGCAAGGGCAGAAAGAGCGATGCCTCTCCACGGCCTCCCGGAGGAGATACTTGTCTGGGAGATTCTCATCCGCCTCGACCCCAGATCTCTGTTCCGTTGTTGCGCCGTCTGCCGCGCCTGGCGCAGCTTCACGTCCGCCCGCCAGTTTCTCCTTGCTCACCACAACCACCAGCCGTCCCTCCCCATTTACTCCCGCGCCGACTACCCCAACACATTCCACCAACAAGACATCGTTGCTTTCAACCACCAGGCCGCGGGCGAGCTCCACACCGTCGCCAAGCTTGACAGGACGCTCCGTGTAGTTGCCTCTTGCGACGGCCTGGTCATCCTCTCCCATTGTTGCATGACTGGCACCTGCTTCTACATCTCTAACCTTGCCACTCGTCAGCATAGACTCGTTGGAAAATCACAGGACGTGAATGTCCTAGGGATGTACCCACACCGTCCCACTGGCGAGTACCGGTTGCTGCTCTACCGGAGGAGCCACCAGAGGCACACGCAAGTAGATCTGCTACCTAAAGGTCTAATTGGCTGCTAAGTCTTCACGTCGGGCTCCGACAAGCCACCGAGGTACATCGGGTGGCGGGAGACCGCGTCACCGCACTTTAATGCACCTGCCCCCGTCCATGATAATCTGCATTGGTATCCAATGCATCGTCGTGGTCAATACAACCCAACGCACAATCAGATTGAAGACAAACACGTGGTATTAGTATTCGACACCATAACTGAGTCGTTCCGGCAGATGCGTGCTCCAATTGTTCCCAGCAACTCATATGCATTTGAGATGGATGGCGCTGTTCCTAGCAACTCACATGTTTTTGAGATTGATGGCACACTTGGCATCTATGCCCGTAACAATGACACAGAAACTGTCGATATATGGGTGTTGCAGAACTACAAAAGTGAGGTTTGGGACTTAAAGTACCGAATCAAATTGCCGGTTGCAGAAATCAAGGGGCAATTCCGTGATGACCATTGGTATCTGAACGTTGTTTCGGTGGATGGTGGTGTACTCTTGCTGGCTAGTTTTCATCTTTGGGTCCTTCACATTGGCAAAGATGGTAAATTGGTTGCCAGTTTCTATCTAGGTGCCGGAGGCTTCTCTAAGTCAAAACTTCGGATCAAACCAACTCTTGTTCCGCATACCTTCTTTCCGGCTCTGAAAAGTTGTGCTCGGAGGGCTTGGCCTTTCTTCTATGTCAGCGTCCCAAGTAAGCCACTGGGCGGAGACGGCAGAAACGCTGCCATGGCAGCAGACTCGACCACACCAGCAGGAACAGAGGACAAGTGGACCAATCAAGGAGAGGGGCGCGTCATCGCGAAGCCAACTAGGATCAAGCATCCCAATAGAAGATTCGTGGGCCCCGAGTGGGTTAACTCTACTTAAAGCCAGGCGATCGACAGGAGATGCATCCGGGCTTGGATCACGGCACGGCACCTGTTTTCCTTTTCATCTTCCTTGTATCGCTTGTAATCGCATCAGAGAGAGAGAACAGAGTCTATCTTATGGTGGAAATACAATTCGAGAGAACTAGACCCTAACATTCTGATGGTTGTTGAGTGAGGTGGTTCTTCTTAATGGATGTAGTTGTCGTATCTTCATCAGCTGAATTATCTATGAACTGAATGAAGAATGAACCCCCTCGTTTGTTTTAATCCTTGCCTATTATATAAAGTTGTGATCAGAAGCTCAGATTGTTATGTGGTTGCATGAAATCTATGCTTGTTTTGATATCCTTCTGGGCCGAAGTGACTACTGCTTGTGTTGATGCTGAATTTAGAAAGTCAATCTTGCTCTTCTTTTGTAATATTTTCCAAGTAATCCGCCTCATGACTCTATTTTCTAGTGCTGAAGAACATGCTTTTCTTTATCATACTTTATTCTATTTATTATCTATTGGTTTCTGGAAATGAATAATTGTTCTTACCTTTTATGTAGTGGTCTTCTTAATAGCAAATCAGTGTGCTCCCTGTTTCTACAGTTTGTTGTAGCTGACAATGAAAATAGGATAGACGTTCCTCCTTGCTGACTTGCAAGCTGCACCTGACTTCTAGGAGACCTTGAGCACTGCTGTCTACTGGTTAATTTAAATGCTTGCATGTTGCACCATAGTCAGCTTCTCAATGAATTGTTCTGTTATAAATTATAATTCAGTTTTCATCATGTACCTATTACATCCAGTTAGTTAGGTCTTATGGAGACTAAGATCTCCACCGTAGCGAGAATTAGATGTGTTCATATTTTCTGCTTGCACGGGTTGTAGTAGTACTTTTTTGAAGGATTTCTGTAAAAGGGGAATTGTAGTAGTAGTATTCTAGAAAAGACTGGTATTGCAACCTGAAAATCCATGAATACTGTTTGTGCTTCCTGATGAGACCTTTTTTCTGTTGCATAGTTTGCAGCTATCTCTTATTATTTCAATCAGGTGCTAACCGTTTTGGATAAATGCTTCATGAAGGCACAAACATGCTTTGCCATGGTCTGGCTCACTTCCCACATTGTGTACATGTCTCAAGCAGGGCAGTCGCTCTGAACATTTTCTACTGTGCATGTAGTACGTGCTCTTGCAGGGTAATTGATCAGCCACTCACGTTTAGGCTGTTCATAAGATTTCTTTGATTGGTATGGCATTTTGGATATCTGCGTGAGAAGGATAGATAAACTGTTGAAGAAATGCCTAGAGTGTCTGCTTGCATTCAACGTTACAATAGCTATATCTGGTTCTTGTTGCAGCAAATTTAAGGGCAGGGGGGTGTTCGATTCATTTTACACTGAAAGGCAAATCATTTTAAAAGTGTTTGATCCCTCGGAGATTCACTCAAACCTACAGTGGAAAATTTTGTGAGTTGCCTAAGAAGAATAAGAAATGTAGGTATTCTGTTTGACACAATATATGCTATCAGAGCTCTCATAACCAATATACAAAAATAGAAGTAATCCAATGAGGCATAGTTGTTCAATTGATTGGTTTGTCGTTGTTCGCCGGTCTGGTGTTGGTAGTGTTGCTGGCACTTTCGGTGTCTCTTCTCCTGTCTTCATCTGCGAGTGTTTGCTGGTTGGATCCCTGGTCCTGGCCGGTGGCGTCAAACCGACCAATCTGTACATGTTGGGACGCGGCTGTCTGTGATAGGTGACAACTGTGACAGCATCAACGGGAGGAAGTTTCCTCTACAGATCTTGAGAACGGCATCTCTTGTTGATCGTGACCATGTTCAAGGTTCTCGCTCTATGATTACTTTCGGGGAGGTCTTGACTCTGTAATCTGGTGGGTGATCTTTTTGTCCTCGGCTGCAAAAAACGGATTTCAGCCGTCTCGGCCTGGGGCGGAAAATATCTTTCGGCGAAAAAATATATTTTGGTCAAATTTCAGCCAAATTCTGGTCAAATTTTGATCAAATTTTGGCCGAAAAATTTGAAAATGGCCGAAAATCAGCCATCTCGGCCTGGGGCGAAACATTTCACAAACCGAAAATCAAAACCTTGGTCTTCAGAGATTATCCTTGGGTCCATCATTTGGGAACTGACTGCTGCAGATCTGTAATTCCTAATTCGCGGTCAGTGATCAATATATTTACATATGAATTATAGGTCCATATTTGCAAAAGCATGGATTCAGTTTTAAACAAGCACTAAATCCTAACAGAATCATGAAAACAAAAATTATATTTTGTCTATTTTAGTAAGGCGAATTAGCTCGAGTTTTACTAGATGCAGGTAAAGTTTATCTATGTAAATTGTTTTCAATGAAAATACTGATAGATCTCAGTTTTAAGACGTATCTTCAGTACGAGCAGTTCTGAATGTGTCTGAATTTACATACTCGCTATTGTCCCTTACAAATGCATAGCTATCTAAGATGTCCAATTAGCTCCTGTTTTACTAGATGCAGATAAAAGTTCTAGCCCAGGAGGCAAGAAATACACTATATTTACTGAAGATGTAGTTTGTTTTCGATGAAAATAGTCACAGACCTCAGTTTTAAGTAGTGCCTTCATCTAAACCTTCATAAATAGTTCCAAATGTGCTTGAGTAAGATTGTCGCCTATCTGAATTTACACACTAGCTGTTGTCCTTATTCAGTGCAGCTATTTAGCATGTCGAATCTTGCAATGAGTATTAAATGATTGCTATGATCTGTCTACTTTTATTTGCCTTAGATAGGAAACCAAAAATGTATTATCCATAAAGGATATATAAATAAAATTATCTTAAAGAAACAATAACGTGTCACCAAGGGCGAGAATTTCATTTACAGATTTTCAGTTCTCAGACTAAGATGTACTTCTCCCGGTGTACGCAGGGAGAGAATGAGTATGAACTAAATTATCGCTATGGTAACAAACAACTTGGTGGTTGTGTGCCAGTAGCTTTCTTATTTTGGTAGGAGCCATGGGCGGATTGAGAGATTGAAGGAAGGAGGAATGGGAATTGGACATGCGGCGGTGACTCCTGCTCATCCTATGCTAGCGCCCCCACTGGACGGAAGTGGTAGGTGAGCTCAGCTGGAACAGGTCGATCAAAAATTACAAAGGAGAGCACGAGAAGTCATCCGACGACATAGAAGAGGAGCGGGTGGAGGTGACGGTGCTCGAGGAGAACGGTCACCCGGTCACCACGTCGCCTCGGTGGAGGGCAGCGAGGGTGTGTGCGGGTACGGAGTATTGGCTACCATACTTTTCGACTTCCGAGTCAATCCAAAAATAGTAGAGGACTTCTGAGGAGGGCACTTGTCAGCCAGGACAAAGAAGCCATCGAGAGTGGTTGTGGCGATGTACTAGTAGGGCGCAGTGGGAGCTCTTCCTGGAGGAATCGACTAGTCATCGTGTTGATCAAGAGGTGGCATGTGTTGCTCTAGAAGACCTCATTGAGGATGATCCACCAACGTGAGGTGAATGGCAATTGGGCTGTCTTTGACAGAGTGGTAATTGTTGGACAAGAACACAAGTTCATTTGGAAGTTGTTGTTGGTAGCGAATGAGGTGTCAATGATGATGCGGATGAGGTCATGCAAAAGAGAGAATCAACCTGCAGTCGTTGTGGCGGGAAGGACCGGAGAGGTTGTTAGGAAAATAGGGTCCTTCTTCCTCTTTTTGTCCAATGAAAGAACTTCGATGGATGTGGTCATCATTGTTGCAAGCCCAAGGTTATTCTGGATTTCAGGATGGAACTGACTGCAAATCAAATGCCCTGTTCTTGCCCGCCGAAATGGGAGAGCACTGCGATTGAGAAAATGACATAACATTACGAGAACCACTCAATAATGAAGAACAAAAAGAGAGATTAGCTAACACTTACCAAATCATAGCAACAAATCCAGGACCGTTGTGCATCGGAGATAGAGGAAACATGAGGAACAAATGAAACAGATGGAGAGCAAGATGAAGGAGGGAGGGGTGGAATGTCTATCTAGTAACGTCGTGTTGAGTCGGGTGTGAACGATTACCGGTGCTAGATCTAGGTGTAGTTCTAGCTTAGCAGATAGAGAAGGTTGTCGACCAACTTTGAGGGAGAGGTGTACTTGGGAGAGGATTTTCTATGAAGCTCATGTTGGAAATATGCCCTAGAGGCAATAATAATTATTATTATATTTCCTTGTTCATGATAATCGTTTATTATCCATGCTAGAATTGTATTGATAGGAAACTCAGATACATGTGTGGATACATAGACAACACCATGTCCCTAGTAAGCCTCTAGTTGACTAGCTCGTTGATCAATAGATGGTTACGGTTTCCTGACCATGGACATTGGATGTCGTTGATAACGGGATCACATCATTAGGAGAATGATGTGATGGACAAGACCCAATCCTAAGCCTAGCACAAAGATCGTATAGTTCGTATGCTAAAGCTTTTCTAATGTCAAGTATCATTTCCTTAGACCATGAGATTGTGCAACTCCCGGATACCGTAGGAGTGCTTTGGGTGTGCCAAACGTCACAACGTAACTGGGTGGCTATAAAGGTACACTACAGGTATCTCCGAAAGTGTCTGTTGGGTTGGCACGAATCGAGACTGGGATTTGTCACTCCGTGTAAACGGAGAGGTATCTCTGGGCCCACTTGGTAGGACATCATCATAATGTGCACAATGTGACCAAGGAGTTGATCATGGGATGATGTGTTACGGAACGAGTAAAGAGACTTGCCGGTAACGAGATTGAACAAGGTATCGGGATACCGACGATCGAATCTCGGGCAAGTATCGTACCGATGGACAAAGGGAATTGAATACGGGATTGATTGAATCCTCGACATCGTGGTTCATCCGATGAGATCATCGTGGAACATGTGGGAGCAAACATGGGTATCCAGATCCCGCTGTTGGCTATTGACCGGAGAGTCATCTCGGTCATGTCTGCATGTCTCCCGAACCCGTAGGGTCTACACACTTAAGGTTCGATGACGCTAGGGTTATAGGGAAAGTATGTACGTGGTTATCGAATGTTGTTCGGAGTCCCGGATGAGATCCCGGACATCACGAGGAGTTCCAGAATGGTCCGGAGGTAAAGATTTATATATGGGAAGTCCTGTTTTGGTCACCGGAAAAGTTTCGGGTGCTATCGGTAACATACCGGGACCACCGGGAGGGTCCCGGGGGTCCACCAGGTGGGGCTACCTGCCCCAGAGGGCTGCGTGGACCAAGTGTGAGAGGGGACCAGCCCCAGGTGGGCTGGTGCGCC
>NC_041384.1:704147043-704183196 GCF_002162155.2 Triticum dicoccoides
TGGGCTCATATGGGCCTAAGGCCCACCTAGTGGTGCGCCCCCCTCTCTCCCCCCTTGGCCGCCCCCCTAGATGGGATCTAGGGTTGGCCGCCACCCCTAGGAGTGGAAACCTAGGTGGGGGTGCAGCCCCTCCCTTTCCCCTATATATAGTGGGGTTTTGGGCTGCCATAGACACGAGAAAATCTCCTTCTTGGCGCAGCCCTACCCCTCTCCCTCCTCGTCTCTTGCGATGCTTGGTGAAGCCCTGCTGAAGTACCACGCTCCTCCACCACCACCACGTCGTCGTGCTGCTGCTGGACGGAGTCTTCCCCAACCTCTCCCTCTCTCCTTGCTGGATCAAGGCATGGGAGACGTCACCGGGCTGCATGTGTGTTGAACGTGGAGGTGCCGTCCGTTCGGCTCTAGGATCATCGGTGATTTGGATCACGGCGAGTACAACTCCATCAACCCCGTTAACTTGAACGCTTCCGCTTAGCGATCTACAAGGGTATATAGATGCACTCTCCTTCCCCTCGTTGCTAGATTACTCCATAGATTGATCTTGGTGATGCATAGAAAATTTTGAATTTCTGCTACGTTCCCCAACAGTGGTATCAGAGCTAGGTCTATGCGTAGTTTCTATGCATGAGTAGAACACAAGTTGTTGTGGACGTCGATTTTGTCAATTTGCTTGCCGTTACTAGTCTTATCTTGATTCGGCGGCATCGTGGGATGAAGCGGCCCGGACCGACCTTACATGTACTCTTACGTGAGACTGGTTCCACCGACTAACATGCACTAGTTGCATAAGGTGGCTAGCGGGTGTCTGTCTCTCCCACTTTAGTCGAATCGGATTCGATGAAAAGGGTCCTTATGAAGGGTAAATAGAAATTGGCATATCACGTTGTGGTTTTTCACGTAGGTAAGAAACGTTCTTGCTAGAAACCTATAGCAGCCACGTAAAAACTTGCAACAACAATTAGAGGACGTCTAACTTGTTTTTGCAGCATATGCCTTGTGATGTGATATGGCCAAAAGGATGTGATGAATGATATATGTGATATATGAGATTGATCATGTTCTTGTAATAGGAATCACGACTTGCATGTCGATGAGTATGACAACCGGCAGGAGCCATAGGAGTTGTCTTAATTTATTTATGACCTGCGTGTCAACATAAACGTCATGTAATTACTTTACTTTATTACTAAAGCGTTAGCCATAGTAGTAGAAGTAATAGATGACGAGACAACTTCAAGAAGACACGATAATGGAGATCATGATGATGGAGATCATGGTGTCATGCCGGTGACAACGATGATCATGGAGCCCCGAAGATGGAGATCAAGAGGAGCAAAATGATATTGGCCATATCATGTCACTATTTGATTGCATGTGATGTTTATCATGTTTTACATCTTATTTGCTTAGAACGACGGTAGCTTAAATAAGATGATCCCTCACTAAAATTTCAAGAAAGGTGTTCCCCCTAACTGTGCACCGTTGCGAAGGTTCGTTGTTTCGAAGCACCACGTGATGATCGGGTGTGATAGATTCTAATGTTCGAATACAACGGGTGTAAGCCAGATTTACACAGCAAAAACACTTAGGTTGACTTGATGAGCCTAGCATGTACAGACATGGCCTCGGAACACGGAAGACCGAAAGGTCGAGCATGAGTAGTATAGAAGATACGATCAACATGAAGATGTTCACCGATGTTGACTAGTCCGTCTCACGTGATGATCGGACACGACCTAGTTGACTCGGATCATGTTTCACTTAGATGACTAGAGGGATGTGTAGGATCGAAAGTATGTCTAGAGGGGGGTGATTAGACTACTTGACCAAATAAAAACTTAACCTTTTCCCAATTTTAGTTCTTGGCAGATTTTAGCTATTGTAGGACAAGTCAAGCAATCATCACACAATTCAAGAAAGCATGCAAAGAGTATATTGGCAGCGGAAAGTAAAGCATGCAACTTGCAAGAATGTAAAGGGAAGGGTTTGGAGAATTCAAACGCAATTGGAGACACGGATGTTTTTCCCGTGGTTCGGATAGGTGGTGCTATCCTACATCCACGTTGATGGAGACTTCAACCCACGAAGGGTAATGGTCGCGCGAGTCCACGGAGGGCTCCACCCATGAAGGGTCCACGAAATAGCAACCTTGTCTATCCCACCATGGCCATCGCCCACGAAGGACTTGCCTCACTAGCGGTAGATCTTCACGAAGTAGGCGATCTCCTTGCCCTTACAAACTCCTTGGTTCAACTCCACAATCTTGTCGGAGGCTCCCAAGTGACACCTAGCCAATCTAGGAGACACCACTCACCAAGAAATAACAAATGGTGTGTTGATGATGAACTCCTTGCTCTTGTGCTTCAAATGATAGTCTCCCCAACATTCAACTCTCTCTCATAGGATTTGGATTTTGTGGAAAGAAGATTTGAGTGGAAAGCAACTTGGGGAAGGCTAGAGATCAAGATTCATATGGTAGGAATGGAATATCTTGGTCTCAACACATGAGTAGGTGGTTCTCTCTCAGAACATATGAGTTGGAATTGTGTATGTGTTCTGATGGCTCTCTCCACGAATGAAGAGGAGGTGGAGGGGTATATATAGCCTCCACACAAAATCCAACCGTTATACACAGTTTTCCAATCTCGGTGGGACCGAATCAACAAACTCGGTCGGACCGAAAAGGTAAACCTAGTGACCGTTAGAGATTTTCGGTGGGACTGACATGCAACTCGGTAGGACCGATATGGTTAGGGTTTGGGCATAACGTAATCTCGGTGAGACCGATTACACAAACTCGGTGAGACCGAGTTTGGTAATAAGCTAACCAGAGAGTTGGTCAGGTAAACTCGGTGGGACCGATTTGCTCTTACGGTGAGACCGAAAAGTTACAAAAAGGAAACGGAGAGTTTACACTGGAATCTCGGTGGGACCGATTCGCTCTTTCGGTGAGACCGAAAAGTTACGAAAGGGAAACAGAGAGTTTGCAATCCCATCTCGGTGAGACCGAGATCCCTATCGGTAGAACCGAATTGCTAGGGTTTGGCAGTGGCTTATGACAAGTGAAACTCGGTGGCGCCGGATAGAAAGAATCGGTAGGACCGAGTTTGGCTTAGGGTTTAGGTCATATGTGGATGTGGGAAAGTAGTTGAGGGTTTTGGAGCATATCACTAAGCACATGAAGCATTAGGCTCATTAAGCAACACCTCATCCCTCCTTGATAGTATTGGCTTTTCCTAAAGACTCAATGTGATCTTGGATCACTAAAATATAAAATGAAGAGTCTTGAGCTTTTGAGCTTGAGCCAATCCTTTGTCCTTAGCATTTTGAGGGTTCCACTTTCACATCCATGCCATGCCAATCATTGAGCTTTCCTAAAATAGTCATCTTGGAATAGCATTAGCTCAATGAGCTATATGTTGTTATGAATTACCAAAACCACCTAGGGATAGTTGCACTTTCAGGATGTCTATCTGAGTGGGAGTTCATTAAATAATTTGATTAGATGAACTCAATTATCATGAACATAGTCTAAATTGTCTTTGCAAATATGTTGTAGATAAATAGCTCACGTTGTAGCTCCCTGTTTCAATACGTTCCTAGAGAAAGATTAAGTTGAAAGATATTGTAAGCATTGATGCAGACTAGGTCCGTAGTCCGAGGAGTGTCCTCACTGCTACACAGAAGGCTTACGTCTTTGATGCACCGCTCGATGTGCAAACCCCTACAACGTCGTCTGTAGATGTTGTGAACACCTGACAGACACATCCTGATGACTACTTGATAGTTTAGTGCACCATACTTTACGGCTTAGAATCGGGATTCCAATGATGTTTTGAATGCCATAGAACATATGAGATGTTTCAAGAGCTGAAATTGGGATTTCAGGCTCATGCCCGTGTTGAGAGGTATGAGACCTCTGACAAGTTCTTTTGCCAACAAGATGGAGGAGAATAGCTCAGCTAGTGAGCATGTGCTCAGAATGTCTGGGTGCTACAATCACTTAAATCAAGTGGGAGTTAAACTTCCAGATAAGATAGTGATTGATAGAGTTCTCTAGACACTATCACTAAGCTACTAGATCTTCGTGATGAACTATGACATGCAAGGGATGGAGTTGATCCTAGAGCTGTTCGCGGTGCTTAAGACCACAAAAGGTAGAAATCAAGAAGGAGCATCAAGTGTTGATGGTTTAACAAGACCACTGGTTTCAAGAAGGGCAAGGGCTAGAAGGGAAACTTCATGGATGGCAAACCAGTTGTCGCTCCAGTGAAGGAACCCAAGGTTGAACCAAAACCCGAGACTAAGTGCTTCTATTGTAAGGGGAACGGTCACTGGTAGCGGAATTACCCCAAATGATTGGTAGATAAGAAGGCTGGCAACTTCAACAAAGTATATACGTGTTATTAATGTGTACCTCACTAGTACTCCTGGTAGCACCTGGGTATTGGATACCGGTTCAGTTGCTATTATTGGTGACTTGAAGCAAAAGCTACGGACTAAACGGAGACTGGCTGAGGGCGAGGTGACGATGTGTGTTGGAAGTGTTTCCAAAGTTGATGAGATCACCATCGCACGCTCCATCTACCTTCGGGATTAGCATTGAACCTAGATAAATGTTATCAAGTGTCTACGTTGAGCATGAATATGATTAGATCATGTTCAGTGCAATACGGTCATTCATTTAAGTTAGAGAATAATGGTTATTCTGTTTACATGAATGATACCTTTCATGGTCATGCACCCTATGTGAATGGTTCATTGAATCTCGGTCGTGGTAATACACATGTTCACGCCAAAAGATGTAGAGTTAATAATGATAGCACCACTTTCTCGTGGCACTACCGCTTAGGTCATATTGGCTTAAGATGCATGAAGAAACTCCATGTTGATGGATGTTTGGAGTCACTTGATTTTGAATCACTTGACACATGCGAGCCATGCCTCATGGGCAGGATGACTATGACCCCGTTTTCAGGTACAATGAAAGGGACAAGTGACTTGTTGGAAATCATGCATGCCGGTGCGTGTGATCCAATGAGAATTGAAGCGTGCGGTGGATATCGCTATTTTCTCGCCCTCACTGGCGATTTGGGTAGATATAGGTATATCTACTTAATGAAGCACAAGTCTGAAACGTTTGAAAAGTTCAAGCGATTTCAGAGTGAAGTTAAGAATCATCATAACAATAGGATCATGTTCCTACGATCTGATCAAAAGGGAATTTTCTGAGTTATGAGTTTGGCAATCACTTAAGACATTGTGGAATTGTTTCACAGTTGAAGCCACCTGGAACACCACAAGGTAATGGTGTGTCCGGACGTCGTAATCGAACCCTATAAGATATGGTGTGATCTATGATGTCTCTTTCCAATCTACCATTTTCATTTTAAGGTTATGCGTTAGAGACAGCTGCATTCACTTTAGATAGGACACCATCTAAGTCCGTTGAGATAACGTCATATGAACATTGGTTTGGCAAGAAACCGAAGTTGTCGTTTCTTAATGTTTGGGGCTGCGATGCTTAAGGCTTCAGCCGGAGAAGCTCGAACCCAAAGCGGACAAACACATCTTCATAGAGTACCCAAAGGTGACAGTTGGGTATACCTTCTATCTCAGATCCGAGGGCAAATTGTTTGTCGCTAAGAACGGGTCCTTTCTCGAGAAGGAGTTTCTCTCGAAAGAATTGAGTGGGAGGAAGATAGAACTTGATGAGGTTGTCGAACCTTTATTTCAACAGAAAGTGATGCAACACAGAAAGATGGTTTCTGTGGCACCCACATCTGTTGAATAGGAAGTTAATGATAGTGATCATGAAGCTTCGGATCAAGTTGCTATCGAACCTCGTAGGTCGACAAGGATATGTACTACTCCTGAGTGGTACGGTAATCCTGTCTTAGATATCATGTTGTTAGACAACAATGAACCTACGAACTATGGAGAAGCGATGGTGGGCCCGTATTCCGACAAATGGTTAGAAGCCATGAAATCCGAGATAGGATCCATATATCAGAACAAAGTATGGACTTTGGTGGAATTGCCCGATGATCGGCAAGCCATTGAGATAAATGGATCTTTAAGAAGAAGACGGACGTGGGCGGTAATGTTACCGTCTATGAAGCTCGACTTGTGGGAAAGAGTTTTTTCACAAGTTCAAGGAGTTGACTACGATGAGAATTTCTCACCCGTAGCAATGCTTAAGTCCGTCGGAATCATGTTAGCATTAGTTGTATTTTTCGATTATGAAATCTTACAGATGGATGTCAAAACAAGTTTTCTTACCAGTTTTCGTAAGAAAAGTTGTATGTGATACAATCAAAGTTTTGTCGATCCTAAGGATGCTAAAAGGTATGCTGGCTCCAGCAATCCTTCTATGGACTAGAGCAAGCATCTCGGAGTCGGAATATATGCTTTGATGGAGTGATCAAAGCTTTTAGGTCTATACAATGTTTGCTAAAAACTTGTATTTACAAGAAAGTGAGTGGGAGCACTACAACATTTCTGATAAGTATATGTGGATGACATATTGTTGATCCAAAATAATGTAGAATTTCTAGAAATCATGAACGGTTGTTTGAAGAGTGTTTTTCAAAGGAAGACCTGGATAAAGCTGCTTACATATTGGCATCAAGATCTATAGAAATAGATCAAGACGCCTGATGATACTTTTAAAGAATGCACACCTTGACATGTTTTTGAAGGAGTTCAAAATAGATCAGTCAAAGAAGGGGTTCTTACCTGAATTGTAAGGTGTGAAGTTGAGTAAGACTCGAAGATTGACCACGGCAGAAGAAAGAGGAAGGACGAAGGTCGTCCCCTATGCTTTTGTCATAGGATCTATACGGTATGCCATGCTGAGTACCGCACCAGATGTGTGCCTTGCCACATGTCTGGCAAGAGGGTACAAAGGTGATCTAGGAGTAGATCACCAGATAGTGGTCAAAATTATCCTTAGAGGAATAAGGAAATGTTTCTCGGTTATGGAGGTGATAAAGAGTTCGACATAAAGAGTTACGTTGATGCAAGCTTAACACCTATCCGGATAGCTCTGAGTAGAGATTCTGGATACGTATAATGGAGCAATAATTTGGAATAGCTCCAAGTGGAACGTGGTAGCAGCATCTACGATATAAAGTTTTGAGAAATACATAGGGATCTGAATATGGCAAGACCCGTTGACTACAACCTCTCTCACAAGCATAACATGATCAAACCCAGAACTCTTTGAGTGTTTATCACATAGTGATGTGAACTAGATCATTGAGTCTAGTAGACTCTTGGATGTTGGTCACATGGCGATGTGACCTGTGAGTGTTAATCACATGGCGATGTGAACTAGATTATTGACTCTAGTGCAAGTGGGAGACTGTTGAAAATATGCCCTAGAGGCAATAATAAATTGGTTATTATTATATTTCCTTGTTCATGATAATCGTTTATTATCCATGCTAGAATTGTATTGATAGGAAACTCAGATACATGTGTGGATACATAGACAACACCATGTCCCTAGTAAGCCTCTAGTTGACTAGCTCGTTGATCAATAGATGGTTACGGTTTCCTGACTATGGACATTGGATGTCGTTGATAACGGGATCACATCATTAGGAGAATGATGTGATGGACAAGACCCAATCCTAAGCCTAGCACAAAGATCATGTAGTTCGTATGCTAAAGCTTTTCTAATGTCAAGTATCATTTCCTTAGACCATGAGATTGTGCAACTCCCGGATACCGTAGGAGTGCTTTGGGTGTGCCAAACGTCACAACGTAACTGGGTGGCTATAAAGGTACACTACAGGTATCTCCGAAAGTGTCTGTTGGGTTGGCACGAATCGAGACTGGGATTTGTCACTCCGTGTAAACGGAGAGGTATCTCTGGACCCACTCGGTAGGACATCATCATAATGTGCACAATGTGACCAAGGAGTTGATCACGGGATGATGTGTTACGGAACGAGTAAAGAGACTTGCCGGTAACGAGATTGAACAAGGTATTGGGATACCGACGATCGAATCTCGGGCAAGTATCGTACCAATGGACAAAGGGAATTGAATACGGGATTGATTGAATCCTCGACATCGTGGTTCATCCGATGAGATCATCGTGGAACATGTGGGAGCCAACATGGATATCCAGATCCCGCTGTTGGTTATTGACCGGAGAGTCATCTCGGTCATGTCTGCATGTCTCCCAAACCCGTAGGGTCTACACACTTAAGGTTCGATGACGCTAGGATTATAGGGAAAGTATGTACGTGGTTACCGAATGTTGTTCGGAGTCCCGGATGAGATCTCGGACATCACGAGGAGTTCCGGAATGGTCCGGAGGTAAAGATTTATATATGGGAAATCCTGTTTTGGTCACCGGAAAAGTTTCGGGTGCTATCAGTAACGTACCGGGACCACCGGGAGGGTCCCGGGGTCCACCAGGTGGGGCTACCTGCCCCAGAGGGCTGCGTGGACCAAGTGTGAGAGGGGACCAGCCCCAGGTGGGCTGGTGCGCCCCCCACCAGGGCCCAAGGCGAAGAAAGAAGGATAAAAGGGAAAACCCTAGGCTCAGATGGGCCTAAGGCCCACCTAGTGGTGCGCCCCCCTCTCTCCCCCCTTGGCCGCCCCCCTAGATGGGATCTAGGGCTGGCCGCCACCCCTAGGGGTGGAAACCTCGGTGGGGGCGCAGCCCCTCCCTTTCCCCTATATATAGTGGGGTTTTGGGCTGCCATAGACACGAGAAAATCTCCTTCTTGGCGCAGCCCTACCCCTCTCCCTCCTCGTCTCTTGCGGTGCTTGGCGAAGCCCTGCTGAAGTACCACGCTCCTCCACCACCACCACGCCGTCGTGCTGCTGCTGGACGGAGTCTTCCCCAACCTCTCCCTCTCTCCTTGCTGGATCAAGGCATGGGAGACGTCACCGGGCTGCATGTGTGTTGAACGCGAAGGTGCCGTCCGTTCGGCACTAGGATCATCGGTGATTTGGATCACGGCGAGTACGACTCCATCAACCCCGTTCACTTGAACGCTTCCGCTTAGCGATCTGCAAGGGTATGTAGATGCACTCTCCTTCTCCTCGTTGTTAGATTACTCCATAGATTGATCTTGGTGATGCGTAGAAAATTTTGAATTTCTGCTACGTTCCGCAACAGCTCACTACACACACCTTAGGTGTAGGGTGAAATGTGCCATTTGATTTTGCAACCATAAGTTAAAAATAGCTTTGCATGTTTCTATAAAAGTGCAAGTGCTTGAAAAAGTGTGTATTGAACTTTTCATGTCGGAGCCTGGCTTAATAGGATAGATAGATTACGCATATCAATAAGAAATTCCTTCTTTTTCGAAAGCCCATTTAAAAAGAACTCCAAAGTTAGGCGTGCTTGGCTTGTAGCGATTCTAGGATGAGTGGCCGACTGGAAAGTTGGTCCCAGGTGCGCACGAGTGAGGACAACGTGGAGAGGGAAGACTAGTGTTGGTCTGTGGGACAGTCTAGATACCGCCAGGCGTAACGGCCGAGAACCGGTGGTGGTGACCGAGGCATTACATTTCACTAGACTAAAAATACTACCGTATGTGATGAATGACTATTGCGATGACATTGAGGAGGAAGTTTTCTCCACATATATGTCCTACGTCTTCATTCCCTCTTCTGATGGCATGAAGGATATAAGGTGAGTCGCAGTTAGCAAACTCGAAGGACCTTGTTGTATTTTTTTACCTTTCATGATTTTTCTGCTTCTAAGAACAACTTTCTTAGATAACAAACCCTCAAGTTCACGAAAATATACATTTGGCCCCTCAATAACTTTGAGAGATTTTTGGTCCTTCAAGTCTTAAACTGGATAAATTTCATCCTAATTCAAATTTTTATGGAAAAATGGCTAAGTGCAAGTGATTTTCTCTCTTCCCACTTGCCATGTAGGACGGGTGGGTCAAACAGAAGTTTGTTTTCTTCCTCCTCGCTTCAATCCATGGCAACTCTGAATGTTTACAGCGGCAAGTTTAGTAACACGAGGATAGCAACTTTAGTTGCTAAGCATGGCAACTTTAGTGCTTCGGTTTATTTTTGTGATAAATGCACCGTGTGTCATTGAAAATTGCCATCCTTGTGTAACTAAAATTGTCATCGAATCAAAAATTTACCGTGTGTCATTAGAAATTGCCATCCTTGTATGACTGGAATTGCCATGGAAAAACATCACAGTCAAAGTACCACGCACCTGACATATGTCACTTATCATTTGAGTTTACTAATTTCAAGCCGAGTAAGATTTCCTCAAAGTCGAGCGTCAATTCACAAAATGCAACTTTAGGTAAAAACATAATAAGTGGCCAAACTGAAATATCCATTCCTCGGCTCGCTTCCTCCATCTACGCGTGCGCCGCCAACCCCGCCGCATAACCAAATCAATCCCCGACCCACGGCGAGCGTCGGCATGGACGAGGAGAGGACGGAGGCGTGGTGGGGCCGGCGCGCGTGGGCGCTGCTGTCGGCCGTCCGCGAGCGGGCGCCGCTGGTGCAGTGCATCACCAACCTCGTCTCCATGGACATCGCCGCCAACGCCCTCACCGCCGCCGGCGCCTCCCCCGCCATGCTCCACTGCCTCCGCGAGATCCCCGACTTCACCCCGCGCTGCGACGCTGTCTACATCAACGTCGGAACGCTCTCCGAGGACTGGCTTCCCTCCATGCGCGCCGCCGCCTCAGCCGGCCGCCCCTGGGTGCTCGACCCCGTCGCCGTCGCCGCCTCCGGCTTCCGGATGGAGGCCTGCCTCCAGCTCCTCGCGCTCCGCCCCGCCGTCGTCAGGGGGAACGCGTCCGAGATCCTCGCCCTCGCCTCCAGCTCAGACAGCTCCTCCTCCTCCTTCAAGGTACCTCAACTAAATCCAATCCTATTAGTAACTGATTGCTAATTTCCAATCCTAGGGTTGATTCGATCAGCACAAAATATTAACTAAATCAGATGATAGATTGTGACACTGCAATGTTATAAACTTATTTGATCCACGTGCTCCTGGTACTGTTATTTTAAACTAAGATTGATCATTCAGCTCATTTGGGGTCATTGTGGTTGTCATTCAAATTGACTTGCTGGAAACATATGCCGTCCATGTAATCTTGTGGTTAATTTCAGATTTAAAAGAAAAACCATAGCCCAGCTTTAAGTGAAAGCTAAAATAAGCAGTTCGGCACAGAACGTGTAAGGTTCAAACATGCTGAAGTTACCTTGTATCACAAGTGCAGAAAACAGAGAATGGCAATACTATGGAAGAACCACAAAGGAGAGGGACAACAAAGCGACTAATTGTCTTACTGTGTCCCTCCTCCCACTTGAGCACTTTCCCCACAGCGATGAGTAGTTTGAGAGGTAACACAGGCACCATGCCAATTCCATTAATAAGATGGGAAAGGGAAAACAATTTTATCCTGTCTGAAGAAATTTTAGACTGCTGGTCAAACGTCCCTTGCGTTAGTGAAGTTTTTTTTTGCATGGATTCCAGGACGATTGCCTGATTGCCTTATCTCCCTCTTATTTGAAGATGAGCAACACGCATACCAAGCCTATTCCCGCCTACAGTATATATTCCATCTTGCCTCTAATGGCACTAATACTTGTGGCCAACTGCAGGGTGTTGACAGTTCACATGACTCAGGGGAGGCCCTGCAAGCCTCGAAAGCATTGGCACGGTCCAGCGGGGCCGTCGTCGCGGTATCTGGAGCAGTTGATTTCATCACGGATGGCGAGCAGGTTGTCAGCGCGAGCAACGGCGTGGCCCTGATGCAGAAGATCACGGCGACAGGGTGTGCCGTGACTGCTCTTATAGCGGCTTTTGTCGGGGCGGATCCCTCTGATGCTCTGGCTGCAACAGCGTGTGCTCTTGCCATCTTTGGGCTTGCCGGAGAGATTGGGATGGAGTCGGCTAAAGGGCCTGCCTCTCTCAGGATGCACCTCATCGATGCTCTCTACGGGCTCGACGAGCAGACAGTCACATCAGGGGTCAAAATTGCCCTAGTGCTGTAACACGTGTCTACCGTGGCTACTAGTGTTTAGGAAATATAATGTCTGGGGTGATCTGCAGGGTCCTGGAAAACCATTAAGCGTATCAGATCGTATTGATTGTTGCCATCCATATTTACATGCCCCATGAATAAATTGCCTGGTGACCATCCATCCACATCCAGGCTGTACTAACTACCAAGTACATATTTGTGAATGCTGATGCCAAAAAGGTTTTGCACTGTTGTGTGACAGCACGGCTGTAGAAGCAAGGGTAAAGTCACTCTGGTCATTTGTTCAGAGTTTTGAAATAAATTGTAAAAGTAAATTCATCATCCAGATCAGTTGATCCAGCAGGCATATCTGCTATGTGAAACTGGAGATTGATCAAGAAGTCTCTTCAACATAAACTGTATTCGGATTTTGGTGCTCTTTGGCTGCAGCAGAGCGAGCTGAACGGCTGTCGCCACGGGGCTGGGGCCTGGGGGCATGTGCTTGTGCAGTGTGTATGCTCACATCCTCTGTTTTCTCATGACCTATGGCCTCTCTATTCCTCAACTGAGATACATGTGTTGATTGGATCATGCTATGTAACAAAGCTGATCATGGAGATGTAATCAATCACATTGAACTCAAACGTGTTGGAATATTGACTTCTGGGTGAGAGAGTTGCAGGGGATTCATGGAATGCCAGGTGAGATATCTATTACTTCTATTACTAGTTCTCACTGTACATCTGTTACTTCTTCACCTAGTTATATCTGTTTTTGAGATCATTGTATGCAGTATTGCGTTGCTACCTGGCACTAGTGACATTCCACTAGCTGAATTCAATTATCAGGGCCCTACTCTACTTTGTACCTTGTTGGTGACGTACACAAGTCAGCATGTCAAATTAAATACAAGCTCATAGTTCACAAATTGGTACCAACAAGGGTAAAAAATGCTGAATACCGCTGATGCTACAGTCTTCCCTTCACTTGAAGGAACAGATCCTTCATTTGATGATGGCGCTAAATGGCCCCATTCGGCTTCACATCTTGTTCATGTGTCTTTGTTAAGTCGCTCAGCATCTCCATCATCTGCATTATCAGCTCAGTCTCTAGTTGAAATGTCAGGAAAACTTCCATTATGAATCTGGAAGTAATATTCTGCCAAGGGATTAGCTATATTGGAAAAATACTCATGAGCAGTTGGTACCATTTAGCTATGGCGGACTAGCAAACCAAACCTCTGTTCATTGTGACTCAGTTTACATTGTTTTGAGTAATGTTGATATGTGAAATTCAAAATGGCATTTTAGGGCTGAATTTTTTGGGAATTCAGAATTAGTATCTATTTGGCACTGCCAAAACACATGATATCTTAGGTTTTGGCACCGATAATATAGAACATAGTTATTTTAAATTATTGGGCCAACAATGTATATGGTGAATGCCGAGGCAAAACCTTTGCAGATTTTATTCAGTCACCCACGTTCTTTATTACGATCATATATGTCACACGGAGTATAAGCCACTCACTAGAACATTCTCAGTTACAAGCAATAGGAAAAGAAAAAGATGGTGTGTTGGTGGCTAGGTTAGAAAGAGATATGTCGACCCTCTTCAAAAGTAACATGTGATGATAGTTTGCATCTGTTCCGGCATTCCCATTCTGATCATTGTGGGATGAGCAAGCTCTAACCATTCATGTTCTTATTCACTGCAGGTCTGATAGTATATATGCATGTTTCGGTCTGCAATGATATCTGAGAAGAAATAACGCTGAAACTAACTGGTGCTTTGTAGCGTTAAACACTCCATTTTCATCTGCAACTCGGCACATCACCAAAATAGTACTCCCTCCATCCCATAATATAAGACATTATTACCTCATTTGATTTTCTCTGCCGCCATCACCTAGCAATCTTTTAGATGACATTATATAGACATTACATCGACTCGGAGGATCAGAAATGAACAGAATGCTGTCGACAGTCACATGAAGTAGTTGCCTCTGCTTGTCAGTTTCAAATTCAAATTTGGGGTCTTTGTTTGGTCACAAGATCCATATGTCATATTAGTATGTACAATCTCATGTTGCTAACTGACTACTTCATGTGCATTCTGTGACCCGTTCGTACTATAGTTCTATATGTTGCTCATGCTTTAGGTGTTCATCAAACTTGGAGTTAGAACATCAGCTTAATTGAACACATTGATATGAATTTATTTTCTGCCTACACAAAAAAAGACAAGTGTAATACATAATTCACATTACGTTTTGGTTCATCAAATTGATAACTACACACACTCATATTTGTCCTGCATGGTTAATTTGCTAAGAAAATCCACCCGTACGTTGTGAAAGGTTGTAAATTCGTTGGTTCTGACACATGTGCAAAGGTCATGTTCATTTTGTGTTGTTAGTGAAATATTTATTTCGTTTTCTTACCAGGAGTGTTATGTGAGAGAATTCCCTATTAGAGCCTTTTCAAAAATGCGCTTCCTTATTTGGCCAAAATACGAATTTCTTCCCATTGTGACACTACCTCCAAAATTGATGCCCGATTTGGCATCTCCGGCCAGTCCGTTGTCATGCTCTGTCGAAAGCCTGTAAGTTTTTTGTTGCTTGGACAAAACTATCCATAGTTATTATACGGAGCATCCAGTCCGTCAGTGTTTTTGCACTACTGTCCAGTTCAATTTGGCACTTTTGTCCAGCCCGTCAGTTCTTTTTGTCATCATGGAGCATCCGCAGAAAAACAAGGGCGGCTTGCTGGGCTGTGGGCTGTGGCATGTGTAGCCATATGGTCGTGAGCGATGACCTATATCGCGTCGCGGCCACACATGCATGGTGTGCCCATGTGCATTGGTGACCGGCATGTGCTCACGACATGCATCCATCGTTTATGGATCGACCGCCTAGTAGGCGCCTCGAGAGTTACCTGACGGTGTCCATGAAGTACCGGTTCTCCGGCGACAGAGCGCGTGCACCTTGCTGGGGCTGCTAGGGCCAGGTCTTCATGGACAGCGTCTCATTGAACACCTGACATGCGCCTCTTCACTTTGACATCCACAACAGCTTTGCGTTGCGGGTCTTCGAGCGACGCATCGAGGCATGCCTCGACGTCGTCAAGCTCATCATGTCCAAAGAGTGAGGGAAGTTCTAAGAGAGATAAGAGAGAGTGTCCCGGCTAAGGGGCCACTTACCACGTCAACTCCTGGTGATCGGTCCGGTTGAGGACTCCTTGTCGGTTTCGTCCTGGCCGCATCGGACAGCCCATAGTGCATACAAGGAAGATTCAGAAGACATGCGTACATGATAAGACATTGGATTCGTGGAGGGATCTACCTCCTCATGTGTAGGCAACTAGGATCTTGTACCCTAGAACACCCAGTATCCTATATTAATCGAGGGGCCATGCTGGTAGACACAATTTATGATTCTTGGTAGTTTATCTGTACTCTGTCCATAGTCCAACGGGAATAAACACATGCAGGACTTAGGGTATTATCCCTTCAGAAAGCTTGAACTTGGGTAAAATGTGTCTTTGTTACCGTCATTCCTAGATGCCTAGTTTAGGATCTCCTACCAGGAAGTCTGCCAGATCTAGCTCCGTCAATAAGTGTTTCATTTTAGGGATAATCATATATTTTAAAGTAGCACTCAACAACGAAATGGATGGAAACGTCAAATAGGGCATAAAAAATTGAGATTGTCTTAAATAGCAAAGAAAATATTGTTTAGGGTCCCACTAAGGAAATATATTTTTCAGAAGGGCCAAAGAAGGAATTCTCTCATCTCCTGCAGAGTTAGACCTTGCAAAAGAACCATCTTAGTCAATTTCTCCCCTTTCTATCGTCTCCTCCGCTCCCCTTCGCCGCCGCCGCCAACATAAATCTACAATTTATCTTGTTCCTGCAAGGGAGCAACAACCAAGATGCCGACGACCATGGCCAAGGCCGCAAGGGCAGGAGCGGCGCCTCTTCGCCATGACGGCAGCCTTCCGGAGGAGATTGTCGTCTGGGAGATCCTAGTTCGCCTCGACCCCAAATCCCTCCTCCGTTGCCGCACCGTCCGTCGGACATGGCGCCATGCCACCTCCACCCGTGCCTTCCTGCTTGCCCACCATGCCCACCAGCCAGCCCTCCCCATCGCGTTAGACGAAGAATACATCCTCACCGTTGACCGCCTTGCCGCCGCCCAGCTCCACACTGTCGCCCATCTTGACAAGGCCTTCAATCCAGAGGCTTCCTGCGATGGCCTTCTCATCCTCTCCAGGTGCAACAACATGACCGACACCATTGATTTCTCAGTTTGTAACCTAGCCACTCGTCAATTTGCTCCCCTTCAACAACTACATGAACTGGGCTTGCGGTTATTGGGGATGTACTCGCATGAACCTACTGGCGAGTATCGATTGCTACTTGAACGCCATAGCTACAATGAAACGCCTGAAGACCAACTTGGCTACTATGTCTTTGCGTTGGGCTCTCACCAGTCGCCGAGGTACATCGGGTGGCAGGAGTCAACATCACAATGCTTTACCTCTCTTGGTATGCGATAGCCTGCATTGGTACCCAGTCTATTATGTGAGTGAAAGCAGCTACGTACGGCTTCAGAGTGAAAGCAAAGTGATAATAGTATTCGACCCCATAGCTGATTCATTCTGGCCAATGCGTGCTCCAATTGTTTCCACCAACTCATATGCCTTTGAGATGGATGGTACACTCGGCATATATAGCCATAACTATGCCAAAACAACTATTGATATATGGGTATTGCAGAACTACAAAAGCGAGGTTTGGGACTTCAAGTATCGAATCAAATTGCCGGTTGCAGAAATACGGGGGAAGTTTGAGGCCTTTGATGACCATTGGAATGTGGAGGTTGTTTCAGCGGACGGTGACGTGCTCTTGCTAGTCAGTTCTGATCGGTGTCTATCTTACGTTGACAATGATGGTAAGCTGATTGACAGTTTTGATCATGGTCGCAAATACTTCTTTTTGTCTAAATATCGGCTTTAGCAAAGTCTTGTCCAGCATACCTTCTTTCAGGCTTTAGAAAGTTCTGTTGTGAACACTTCACCATTCATCTGATGTCTATTGAGTGAGGTGGTGCTTCTTAGCAGCTTAACTGTTGTATCCTTATGAGCTGCAACATCTATGAATTGGATCAAGTATGAGCCTGATGGCATCTTCTTCATTTTGCATTGATGTATATAAATTGTGATCAGAAGCTCTATCTTTTGTGTGTTTATCTATGCTTTTCTTGGCACCCTGGAGGGTTGAAATGACTATTCTGTATGTTGATGCTATAATTTCTTAGTAATTTTGCTCTGTTTGTACATAATTGCCAACTGATCCGCCTCATGTGTCTATTTTCTTGGCTGATGGTTTGACTCTGCTTTATTTTAATTATCTTGTGATTTTCTTAGTATTCAATTGTTAGAAATTTTTATGGCTCATGTTCCTCTTCCTTGAGTCAAAGAGTTGACTTTACGTTCTTATGTAGTGGTTTTCTTGATAGTCTATATTGAGTGTGTTTCCGGTTTGTACCATCTGTTGTCGCTCATGATGAAATGAGATTTTTCTGTTTCTTGATGTGCAAGTTGCATCTAATTTTTAGAGCAGCTTGAGCACTACACATTAAAATAAATGGTTGCATAAGAGTAGTTGACACCATTTATCTATGGCGAACTAGCAAACCAAACCTCTGTTCACTATGACTCATTTTCCATTAATTTCACTGAATTTTGTGGAAGTCATAGCTAATATCTACTCGACAGTGCAAATATTCCGCAATATCTTAGGTTTTGGCACCGAAAATATAGAACATAGTTATTCTAAATTATTGGGCCAACAATGTATACGATGAATGCCGAGACAAAGCCCTTGCAGATTTTATTCAGTCGCCCACATTCTTTATTAAGTTGGTAAATGTCTCACAAAATATAACCCACTCACTAGAACATTTCCGGTTGCAAGCAGCACGAAAAGGAAAAGGGTTGGTGTGCTAGCGGCTAGGTTAGAAAGACCTGCGTCTGTTCCAGCGTCTTGCAACATTAACTTGTGATGATAGTTTGCATCTGTTCCAGCGTTTCCACTTCCGGACATTGTTGGATGTCCGTGCTTTAACCGTTCATGTTATTATTCATTGCAGGTTTGATAGTTTGCATGTTTCTGTCCATAATACCAAATGTTATCTGACAATAGAACACTGAAACTGGTGCTTTGTAGCGTTAAACCTTTCCATTTGCAAACCAGCACATCACCAAAGTACGCTCACCTGGTTTCCTCTATTGCCATCACCTAGCAATCTTTTAGATGGCATTATATAGGTATTAGGTCGACTCTCAAGCATTGGAAGTTTGAGTTTCCAAGCCATAGAATGGGAGCGCTGTCGATGGTCACACGAAGCAGTTGCCTCTGCTTATCAGTTTCAGTTTCAAATTTTGGTGTTCGTTTGGTCACAAGATACATACCTTATATTAGGGCAACTCCAACGTGGTTCGTCAAATCGCCCACAAATGTCTGAACTGGATAGTTTAGACACTTTATGCCATGCAATGCGAGTTGTGAAATTTGTCCGGACCAATTCGGATATTCAGAATCCCCAAAGTAGTACCAAATGGGGGAGGGGATATAAGAGAGTCCAGGCGTCTGCCTAACCCACTATTAGTTGGACCACATCTCCTCCTAGCACATGTGTCTCACTCATTTTTTTCCCTCTCGGTCCGTCCACTGTGAGTCATACCCACTGTCCGGATTTGATGAGTACGGGTGGATGGTCAACGCACTGCTCGTTGTATACAGACACGTCTAGTCGTGTCGGTGGACATTTTGTGTCATCTATTTGGTGATCCCTCTTAGAGTTCCCCTTAGGGCATCTCTAGCAGATCCCCTATATATTAAAAGTGCAAAAAGTGCTTCTCATAGCACTTTACTATTTTTTAAAATAAAAGTCACTGCTTCGCAGCAGGCAGATCTCCTATGTATTTGAGTCCACCAGTCGCTGCCCGCACGGTCAAGGGAAGGAGGAACACTAGCGAACGCCGCTCACCGCACCACCCGAGGCCTCCGCCTCGGTATCCAGAACCCTCCGCGTGTAGACGAAACAGCAAGGCCTTGCTGCCACCTTCCTTGGCAGCCGCGCGGCTTTCTTCGGTGACCCCTCCAACGGCGGCAAGGAGGGGAAGGGGGAGGGGGTTGGCCGCTAGGGTTGCGTCGCCATCCGCGTAGCCCCGAGCAGAGCGAAGCAGGGGCAGCTTTGGTGCCTAGCACAGTGTACCATTTGTGCTCCTGGGGTTGTTGCTTCTTGTGCGCATATACAATTATACAGATAACACACACGCACACTGTCTCCCTCTCCCTCCCTCTATCTCTCTCCTACGGATGCATTGATACGTAGTGATGTTTTTGCGTCTTCTCAAAGAAGAACATCCCGCAAAAAAAACATACCGTGTAATGGGTAAAAATTCACAATGTGTTTCAGTTCTCTTGACGCATTGATGTATATAAGTTATTATCAGTTCTCTTGTTTCAGGGGATGGTGACGTGCTCTTGCTGCTCAATTTTCGTGGGTGGCTGCTTCAAGTTGACAGTGATGGCAAATTGATTGAAAGTTTCGATTGTGGTCATAGAGACCTGCACATATATGAATATCGGCTCAAACAAAGTCTTGTCCAGCAAACTTTCTTCCCGGCTCTAAAAAGTTATGCTGGTAGTGCCTCGCTTTTGATCTGATGGCAGTTGAGTGAGATGGTGCTTCTTTCTTCCTAGTTGTCATATCCTCATGAGCTGCACCATCTATGGATTGGACCAAGTATGAGCCTACTGGCCTCCTCTTTGCTTTGCTTTGCATTGATGTATATAAGTTATTATCAAAAGCTCTTGTTGTAATGTGGTTGCATGATATCTACGCTTGTCTTCATAACCTTTCGGGCTGAAGTGACTACTGTGTGCGTTGATGCTAAAATAAAGATGTCATTTTGCTCTGCTTTGGAAATATTTGCCTTTGAGCTGACGGATTTGGCTTTGCTTTTTGTTAATTATCTAGTGGTCTTAGTGCTCAATTGTAAGCTTTCTATATCCCCCATGCTCACTATTTCTTGAATTTAGGAATTGATTTTACCTTTTCACCTAGTGGTCTTCTTAATAGTCAACATTTAGGGTATTTTCTGTTTCTATCCTGTTTTGAAGCTGACGATGAAACAGAGGCAAAAAAATATCACTTATTGACTTGCAAACATCATCTGATTTTAGAAGAGCTTGGAATACTAGTAGTTATATTAAATGGTTGCATCATAGTCAATGGAATATTCTGTCATAATTCAATTTTCTCTGTGAATCAATTTTGCATCTTGGTAGGTATAAGTCTTATGGAGACTTTAAGCTTGATATTATAGAGAACTGAACATGGTTATATTTGTCTCTTTCCAATGAGCTGTAATATTGTCTAGAATAGACTGATACTGCAACCTGAAAATCTATGAATACATTTTTGTGCCTCCACGCTGACACCGTTTTTACATTGCATTGTTTGGAATAATCTTTTACTGTTTTACTTTTCCTGCTAAACATTTTGAGTATTAGTGCTTCATGTTTATGTTTAATCTGAACATAAGTTCAAGAATTAAAATTTGTAGTAACAAGCACAAGAAAGGTTTGCTATTGTCAGGCCCAGGTCCCACATTGTGTTCATGTCTCAAGGAGGACAACACCAGGCCTGTTGTTACACCACAACTGGATAAGTAAGGTAGAGTCATTATGATCATTTGCTTCAGAATTTTGAAGATGTAAAAGTTAGTTCATTATCCAGATTAGTCGATCCAGTATGCATGTTTGTTATATGAAACTAGAGATTGATCGAGAAGTCTCTTCTCCATAATCTGTATCCGGTGCTCTTTGGTTGCACTAGAGCGAACTGAACAGTCGTCACCACGGGGCTGTGGACACGTGCTTGTGCAGTGTGTATGCTGATGCTCACATCCTCTGTTTTCCCACGATCAAGCAGGACCTCTCTGTTCCTTAAACTGGTATAGATGTGCTAATCGGATCATGCTATGAAACAAAGCTGTTCAAAATGAACATGATCACGGAGATATAACCAGTAACCTTTAACTCAAATGTGTCCTTGTAAGCTGAGGGTTCAAAGTATTAGTTGGAATATTGACCAGTGGGTGAGAGTAGTTGCAGGTTATTCATGGAATGGCAGGTAAGTCGCTCACAGCATCAGCAATATTCTGCCAAGGGATGAGTTGCATTGGAAAAACACTGATTCATAGTTGGCACCGTTTAGCTATGGCGAACCAGCAAACCAAACCACTGTGCACTATGATTCATTTCCCATTCTTTTGAGTAACTTTGAGATGCGAAATTCGAGCAATGATATTTTAGGGCTTCACTGAATTTTGTGGAAGTCACAGTTAATATCTACTTTACAGTGCAAAGATTCCTCAATATCTTGGGTTTTGGCACCGAAAATATAGATCATACACATTTTAAATTATTGAGCCAACAATGTATGTGGTGAATGCCGCCGATACAAAGCCCTTGTAAATAATCTTCAGCTGCCCACATTCTTTGTTAACCCTTTTGCAACATTAACTTGTGATGATAGTTTGTACTTCCTGGCATTGTTGGATGTCTGTGCTTTAACCATTCACTGCAGGTCTGATACTGATAGTCTGCATGTTTCTGATAGACAAGAAACAGCACTGAAACTAATTGGTGCTTTGAAGCGTTAAACCCTCTCTACATTTTCATCTGCAACTCTGCACATCGCCAAAACTAACCGGTGCTTTGTAGCGTTAAACCCTCTACATTTTCATCAAAGTTTTAAATAGCGCGCTAAGCATCTTAGCGCCGGACCTCTTTCAAATGCTATAGCGTGCTATAGCGCGCTATTTAAAATGTTTGTTCATTTGTTTGGACCAAAGTCTCTTAGCGCAAGACCTTTTGTAAACGCTATAGCGTGCTTTAGCGGAGCTATAGCGGGCTATTTGAAACAGTGATTTTCATCTGCGACTCAGCACATCACCAAAATATTCTCATTTTGCTTCCTCATCTGCCATCACCTAGCAATCTTTTAGTTGGAATTATATAGAGTTATATCGGTTCTTAAGCATCGGAAATTTGAGTTTCGAAGCCATAGAACGGGAGTTTAGTCGAAGGTCAGACGAAGTAGTTGCCTCTGCTTGCAGTTTCAGTTTCAAATTTTGGGTCTTTGTTTGGTCACAAGATACATATGTCTGATTAATATCTACAACCTCATGTTGCTAACTGACTACTTCATGCCCATTCTGTGATCCGTTTGTACTATAGTTGAATGTCGCTCATGCTTTAGGTGTTCATCAAACCTGCGAGTTGGAACTTGGAACATCAGCTTAATTGACCAATTGATCTGAATTTATTTTCTGTCTAATTTGATCATCATGAAATTGGTTCCTTAGTTCTCTTAGCAATGAAAAGAAAAGTTTTGTTTGTTCAGAGAGACACAGCACCCAAAAACTGCAGAATTCATATAACAGATGACAAATTTCTATTGTCTGCATCGAGAACAATAAAAGCTTGGCCAGAATCTTGAAAGAGCTTTCACCAAACCATAGATTTGATAATGATTCTACTAAATGATCACCAAAACTAATCCAAATATCACTTGCTAGAACTCTGGCCATGGGTGGTAAGCTAGCTAGAACTTGGTCCGGTACTTGCACGACGAGCTCTGTGCGTCGGGGCGCCGGACGCTGACGACGACGTTGCACACCGTGAGCACAACGGCGTGGTGCCTGAGCAGGCCGAGAGCGGTGACCGTCCCCGGCACGGTCGTCCGCACGGTGAGCAACACGTCCCCAGCGCCGCCGAGCACGTCGCCGTACAGCTGAGGCGCGTACCCGGCGAGGCGGTCAGCGAGCACCGTGAGCCTGACTGTCACCATGTTGGTGCTTCCCGCGCCGATCCGCCCGGGCGGCACGTTTGCGTCCGCGGCAAGCGAGCCGTGGTAGTAGACCTCAGCGCGGCCAGCGTCATGCGCGAAGGACGCGACGGGGCTGGGGTTGCGGATGGAGAGGACGACGTCGAGCGTCACGTTGAGGAAGAGTCCGGGGGAGAGAGACACGGAGGTGAGTCGGATCGTAGAGATGGTGGTGTCGGCCGGGTGCGGGCGGAGCGCCGTGATGGCCAGCACAGCGACGGCCACTGCAAGGAGGAGGAGTACGGCGAGGGAGATGACGACAAAGACGCGAAGCCGGCGGCGTGACGCGGCCGCCGAGGTGCTGCGGTGCTCACAGGCGGCAGTGGGCATGCTTGCTTGCTGGTTGCTCTCTTGAAAGTTGAAACTGGTGGTGCTAGCTACCAGTCTAATGTTGGACTACCACACTTGATCTGCTTGACCAGTTATGTACCTTTTTTCCCCAACTTAGCTACATGTAAGAGCATCTTCAGCCAGACACGTACTTCTAATTCGAGCCCTCAAACGCCCGCGGAGCCATGTGCCCAGGCGTGTCCATTTTGAGCCCTTATTTATCCGTCCGCACAGCTACACTCCTCATTTTCTTCCTTATATGTTCGATCACGGATATGTGATTGATGAAGATGAAGAGAGAGAAAGAATGAATGATAAAGAAAAAGAAAAGGTGGTCCGGGGTAGAGACACATTCTATGTGGCGGACTGCCCGAGCGCGTCCGCAAGCCCTCATATCCTTCCCATATTGGAGATGGATACGAAGGTTCGCGAACAGGCCGGGTGTATAGGGATGATACGACGGGTCCGGTTGGGTCAAATTTTTGTCACCTTTTGCTTCTCTATCCTGTCCGGTCAGTGGTCCCCGCGCCCGCCTGGTTAATTTGAGGAGTCCGGCTATAGATGCTATAAGTTCCCTACAAATTAACTATGGGTCAGTCGGTTATTTCGGCCGTTCATTTCTACTTTGAGATTCGTGCACATTGATATTTTTTCTGTTGTGATTGTTGTTGTGTTTTTGGCCTAAATTTTAGACTGACCACTGTTTTGGGTCGGTTGATTCCTTAGGGCATGTACAATGGTGCTATCTTAGGTGTCACGTAGGATAAATAATGAGATGGAGAAGAGAGAACTCATAAGAGAAGGCTTGTCTTCTCAGACAAGAGATTATCTCTTAGCACAATATGTCTCACCATTTTTTAGGAATTGCTAGTTATTGAAGATGAGGCTAAGACATGACCCATTATAGACATTTTTCTTTGTCATATCTAAATTACATGCAAAATTTAAGATAAGACTATCTTATCAACCATTGTACATGCACTTATTGTGTCGAAGATCATTTCATCATGTGTGTTTATAGATCAACAATGTTTTATTATTTTATATTTGCATGTACGATTTGAATGACTTTTTTCTTCTTTAGTCAGTTTTCTTGGGTATTTTTTGGAATACATATAAGTATTACATATATTATACTAGAGCACGAAAATTGCACTATTATATGATTATTTCTCACATATTTAAAAGTGCAAGGTTGTGTGTATGTAATTTTAATTTTTTAATTTTCTTTTTTAAAGGGTAATACCACTGTCACTAAATAATTCTACTTAGAAATGTTTATATTTTATTTTGTTTTAGTTTTCTTTCTTCTTTCAAGAGTAACACCAATGTCACTAACCCATTCTTGTTTAGTATTTGATTTTGCCAGTATTTGATTTTTTTCATTCTCTATGCTCTTAAAGGATAATGCTAATGTCACTAATTCATTCTTTCTTACAAAAATTTATTTATTTTCTTTTCTTTTCTTTTCTTTTTTCTTAAAGGGTAATATCAATGCCACTAATTTAGCCTTCCTTAGAAAACTTCATTATTTTGATTTTTTTTCATTCTTTTCTTTTCTTTTTTTAAGAGTAATACCAAAGCCATTAATTAATTCTTTTTCAGGAATTTTGTTTTGCGAATTCCAGTATTATATGCTTATTCTCGCATATTAGAAAAAGCACAATTACTATCTAAATTGTGGGCAAAATTTTCCATTATTTGACTTAATGTTTTTTCATTTTCTTTACTCTTAAAGGATAATGCTAATGCCACTAATTCATTCTTCATTCTTCAATAGAAATCGTCATCATTTTGATAGTTTTTATCATTTTCTTTCTATTTTTAAGGGTATACTAATTCCACTATTTTATTCCCTTTCAGGAAACTTCATTTTTTTTGCGAAATTCCAGTATCATATGCTTATACTTGCATATTATAAAAAGTGCAATTTATGTGTAAATTATGAGTAAAATTTTCCATTAATTGATTAACTTTTGTCGTCTTAAAGAGTAATACCAATGCCAGTAATTCTTTATTCCATAGTAAACTTTTTTTTAGTTTTTGTTTCATTTTATTTGTTCTTAAAGGGTAATACCAATGCAACTTTTTATGTTGTTTCCTTTTTAAGAGTATTACCCATGGCACTAATTCATTCCATTTTAAGAAACACACACAATTTTTGTGTAAATTATGTGCAAATTTTTCTTGTATATTCTAAAAACACACAGTTTTCGTGTAAATTATGTGCAAATTGTTTCATAATTTTTTATTTCATTTCATTTTATTTCTTCTTTGAGTATAATACCAATGTCACTAATTCCTTCCTTCTTAGGAAGTTTGTTTTGCGAAAATTCCATCACTATATGCTTATACTTGCATATTATATAAAACACATTTTTTGTGAATTGTGTGCAAATTGTTTGACTTTTGTTTTCTTATAGAGTAATACCAAGGCCCCTGATTCATTATTTCATAGAAAACTTCATTGAATTTGCCTTACATCTTGTTTTATTAGTTTATGTTTCAATTTCTTTTTTTTTAAGGGTAATACCAATGTCACTAATTCATTCTTTCTTGGAAACCTTTTTGTGAACATTCCCCTATTATATGCTTATCATTGCATATTACAAAAAAGCACAATTTTTATGTCAATTGTGTTTAACTTTGTCATTGTTTTTTTATTTCCTTTATTCTCAAAGAGTAAAACCAATACCACTAATTCATTATTTATTAAGAAAAAACATCATTTATTTTAATTTGTTTTAGTTTTTTGTTTCATTTCTTTCTTCTTTAAGGGTAATTCCAATGCGACTAATTCATATCTTCTTAGAAAAATTCTTTGTTTTCAAAATAACCCACTTATGGTTGCATATTATAAAAATATGGAATTTATGTCCAAATTATGTGATTTTCCCCTATTTTCTTTATTATTTTTAAATGTAATACATATGCCACTAATTCGTTCTTTCTTAGAAAACTTTATATTTGTTACTTATTGTCTTATATCTTACAATGCTTCAGGTCATTTTTGATATGTTTTAGACCAAGCCCAAGTATCTAATGGGATCCTATTTATTGGTTGCATAGGGTCTAGTGCCCCTCTAAAAAGGTCGACCAATAGCAAACATTTCTTTCAAAACCGGAACAATCCAACAACTCAGGTTACTCCAATGGTGAGCGCTCAACATGTTTAGCGTGCAGCTAATATCATACCAAATATCAATTCTATCAACAATCAAATAATTAACATGCAAATAGTATCTTACCTCATATATGCATGCGATTAATATACTGTATAATATCAATGTGCATTGCACCTACGGATTTACTAGCAAGGAAAAGTAGCCGATACGAATAACATCCTTTTTTATCTCACACATGCTGATGTTTTTCGCTCCAATTTTATTTTTATTCCATTGTTGGTTTATGTTACGAAGAACATAAAAGTAGGAGATTTGTATATGCCTGCCATGTTGGAAATTCGTTTCTAGTCAAACTCAAGCGGTACAATCATAAATCCAAAGGCATGGCAAACCAACCTATGGTTGGATGGTTTGAGGGATTGTGGTATCCCTAACCCACCAGGGTTCAAATCTTGGTGCTCACATTTATTCCTAGATTTGTTTCAGGATTTCCGGTGATGTGCGTTCAGTGGGAGGAGACGTTGCCGTCGATGACGAGGTGCCTGCAGTGACTTCGTAAATTTCAAGATGATATGTCGGCTCAGTCTTTTAAAGGTGCTCATAGGGGTAGGGTGTGCGTGTGTGCGTTCATACGGGTGAGTATATGCGTGTGTATATGGTCGCTTGCGTCTGTACCGTGTTTAAAAAAAATAGTCTCTTCACGACCAAGATAATACATAAAGCAAACAGGAAGGAGTCTCGATCCATAGACTATACCACAACTTTAGGCCCGACCCTTGGATGGTGGCGATGTGGGGTTATTGACGGCTTGGCGTGTGGTTCCCAATTTGTAGTCTCTCTATCATCTCTTCACAGCTCTCACGTAAACATAGACCATGTCCGCACCACTGGTGAGTGCCGAGAGCCCGAGACTAGCTTTACCAAATCTTCATTGGTAGGTCCCCACACGGAACATTTTCTGGTCTCTTAGGAGGTGGTGCTCCTGAGGTGTATCTCGGTGCCATAGCAATGCATAGAACAAGAATAGGGGCTTTGGGTTTCCTCGTCGGTGTACATGATGCTAGTTATGTCTCGGTGGATGTCCTCCATGCTATGGAGATTCTCGTGGTAGGCTTCATCACCTTTGAGAGTTGCAGATCACACCGAGTAACTGAAGAACCGGGTCCCTGCAAGTGCTTGTTGTCTTGTTCCTCATCTCGGGGGTTGGAAGCAACCAAACTCCAGATAAATTCCCATCCTTGTCCTTGATGAACAACGTCCAAATGTTGAAATCTCCGTCGTGCTAGATTCCCATCCTTATCCCACAAACTGCCGGTTGACATCTCCGTCGTGCTAGATTATTTGCTCGTTTTTGCGGAGTTGCGTGTAGATGCTGCAAAGCTCTGGCAACATGAACCGTCAAACAAAAACGACGGAATGCGAAGATTGTTGAAATGTCAGGGAAAATATAGTATACATCGAGTAAATTGGTAAGAGGGGCAAGGAGTCGAAAGGGGAGCCGCGGAGGAACTTGGGGCTGCCGTGCCCTATGTGGCCCTCTTGCTCAAAAAATCAAAATGGTATAAATCAAATTAATTATTAGAACCGACAACATAATATTGATCCTTTATTTGTGAGAGAACCGATCGACCAACCAATTGGTATAAATCTTAAGAGCTTGAATTCTTGGCGGAACTGATACGCCGGGTCTAAATGAAGCTTACCAGAATGAAAAAAAGAGCAATTCAAAAAAAAGAATGAAAAAAGAGGGAAAAAAGTTCAAATCACCGGGGGAGGGGGGGGAGGGGAATGGGAGTTTAGAGTAGGGGGTTGGGCCGAGATTAGACATGGGATAAATTGTTTTATTCCCAATCCTCTGTTTGGTGCGTGATAGGAGTTATGTCTGAGAATTTGAGAAGAAATTGTATTTCCTTGTTTGGTTCGTGGGAATTGACATGGGACTACACATGGGAAGTTAGAATGAACGGTTAAGATTGACTCACTTAAACAATTCCATTCCAACTCCCACCCCCTCCCCTGTTAATAAAACGGTGGGAGTTGGAGTCTCAAGTCTCATGCCTCTTTTCTTATGAATTTCCAATCCCTCCAACCAAACAATAGATTTGAAGTCTCATGCCCCTTCAATTCTCATTCCCTGGCTCTAATTACCTTCAACCAAACACGTTGGGCGGCCGCGGGCAGGGGAGGCAAATCCGCATGGGGGGAACAAGAGTAGAGGAATCGGATAGAGATTCGTATTGGTGGTAAACACCACAAAAAAAATTCGATTTTTCTTTCTTCCCCCGTGACCTAGGTTTGTATCTCCTCGTCGTTGAAGTGCAGGAGTTGAGAGAACGATTCCCTGACGGGGACGAATTCGACGTAGCAGCGGAGTAGGGAACCCGATTCCAGGAGGGAGACGATAGAGATCACCAAGAGAACATGAATCGCCACAAATAAAGGGTGCCAAGAACACCCAAGGCCCAAGGCGCAGGCAGAGATCGCGGCCAAAGGAGTCTTTTTCGCTGCTGCAGAGTACTCAGCGGGCGGCCGGAAATTCCTAGCCCGCAGGCGGCAGCAGATGGAAGGCCCCTTCCCGTTGCTCGTGCATGATCTTGGGAACCGTACCGATGACTGCCAGACGCGGTTCAGCATCTCTAACCAGGCCGTGAGCACCGCGGCCATCCATGAACTCAAGGACTACAGGTGCTTCGAGTCTCCACAGGGCTGGGTGCTCGCGCTGGATCCTGCTTCCCTGCACACGTTCCTGTGGCGTCCTCAGGACGGACAGAGGATCAGCCTTCCATCCCCAAAACACGAATTTCCCAGGAGGTGCAAGTGCCTGCTTTCTGACAAGACTAGCTCGACATCCTCTTGCACTGTTCTGGTCCTCGATCTTGACCTGCCTAATCTGTTGGCGTGCCGGATCGGAGGAAGCCAGTGGGACTCTTACAACTACGAGCTCACCATATTCCTCGCGGATGACAAGCCCCGGGAGATACATATGGCCAAACTTAAAGGCATTGCTGCTGTTGGGGGCAAGGTCTACTATACACGTTCACGGGACACGCCCTCGGAGTAGTGGAGTTTAGCCCTGAGCTCAGCCTCACTGAGTTTGGAGTTGATATGGTTGAACTGCCCGACACCATGCCGTTTTCTTCCACTTACTTGGTTGAATCATGTGGTGACCTCTTTTTGGACACAACATGCACAAAATCGACAAGGTCGAGGTGTATAAGATGGATTTCTCAAGGCCGCAATGGTGCAAGGTGGACAGGATTGGAGATAGGGTGTTCCTCTTGGGCGGAGACAGCATCGGAGCTTCCAACTTTGGAGTGTCATGTTCGGCTAGTGAACATGGTTTGTCTAGCAACTGTATCTACTTTCTGAACAACATCGCTGCCGAGGAGAACTACCTGCACATTTTCAACCTGGAGAAAGGGACAGAAGAAGTGCAACGTCCTTTTAGACACAAAGGTTGCCTGATGCTGCTGCCGCCGCGTCCACCGATGTGGTTGTTGCCCATTTGCGAGGAAAAAATAAGTTAACCCCATATTTTTGGTTGGGATACTTGGAAACATGGTGCCTAGCACCTCAGTTCATGGTTTTGGTGTATTATCAGTTAGGGTCTTTAATATGTGTCATACTGGTTCTTATTGTCTTTGATCATTTATTGATAATGGAAACTATTATTACTATCAATATTTTGTATATCATCTCTGTCAAACCCGACTGAGATAAAAAGTTTTATGAACAGGCAGTAACCATACATCTCTTCTTTTTACACAAGTACTAGTAACCATACAACTTCATTTGAGAGAATCCACCATAAATACCGATCATGTGGTTCTTTGATTAGTATGCCACCATCTAGACCACTTGAGCAAAGCAGTAAACTTAATTTCTGTGTTTAGCATCCCACTATCTATCTGCATAGAAAGGCCACTTGAGCAAAGCAGTAAACTTAATTTCTGTTCAGCCGATCCAATCAACATATGATGGATTATTTGTGAAGAAATACAAAGTCAATGTCTAGATTACCAATATAAGGCTACCAAGATAAACTGGACTTTAGCAGAAGAACAAACATCTTGCACACACATTTGACAATAAGGCCAATTCACGAGCCTCTTTTTCAACCTTGAATGGCAGCCCAACTAATCCAAATATGAAAGATTTTAACAACTTTTTTTAGTTCATATAGGATTATTTTCTCTCTCTCTCTCTCTCTCTCTCTCTCTCTCTCTCTCTCTATATATATATATATATATATATATATATATATATATATATATATATATATGTACTTAAATAAATTATGGAGGCTCCTAAATTTTTGGGCCCTGCGTTGTCGCCCACGCTGAACCTGCTCATCGATGGCCCTGAGTGGCTGAGTCACGATACCTTAGGCAGGATTTATACTCCAGAGGCCCTCTATAACTATGAGAGGGCTATCGTAGCGATGGTGGGTGTGGAGCTCCCCCTCCTTTCCCTTGGGCACAACAAGGAGACAAAAAGATGCTCAGGGTGGCCTGCAGTGCATAAGAGGAATTTTCTGCCGCGCGGGGGAAGCACATCATGCAGAGGCGCATAGGAGCGGTGGAGAAATAATATCATTATATTTTTGCACTTGCACACGTATCTTATTTAGGTACGACAATGGAATGAGTACCAATGGGGAGCTCCATTTTGGGGCGACCAACAACATCAAGACTCCATCATGTTGTTCGCACTCACGCACGTAAGAAAAAATAAATTGCAGCAGATATTTGACCATGGAAAAATGGGTAAAGAATCATGACAATAGTTCTATGTATGCACTTGAAGTTTCTACAAAAATATGCTTACGTAATCATATATAAACACCGATATTAAGGTATGTGTTATACCATATACTTTAGAGATATCTATCAAAAATCTATGTATACGATCTATAGTTTTAGTATACAAAAAATAAGTTTGAAATTTGTTACAAAACATAGATTAAATTTGGGAAAAATGAAATGTATTTTTCAATGGTACAAAAAACAATATAATAAATTAGGATATTAAGGTATATGTGTTAGACCATATACTTTAGAGATATCTACCATAAATCTGTGTATACACTATATAGTTTTATTATACAAAAAATAAGATTGAAATTTTGTTACAAAACATAGATTAAATTTGGGAAAGTAGAAATGTATTTTTCAATGGTACAAAAAATAATATAATAGATCAGGATATTTTTGTCATGTAATTAATTATGTTAAATAAATAATACTAGAAATGTATGCTTGTTACCACTACAATATGCTAAAACAAGTTTTAAAAATATAATAATTTAGTATAAAATAAATTTATTTTAGTTTCCTATTGGCTAAAATTGGCTTACACGAACTATTTTACAATGATAAGTTATACTATTACACTACTTGCGTCGCCTAACTCCCAAATATGCTTACCTACTAAATTTGTGCGGACGGTAATTGTGTGGTTCTTGGCAATAAATTGAGAAGAAAAAAGTTCCATTGTAGGTACATAAACTTGAGCCGATGGTCGTTTTAGTCCTGTAAGTTCAAAATACCCGAAACACGCTCCCTAAACTTATCCTAGGGGTTCACATACGGTCTTAAATATGGTTTTGTTTACATATTTCGTTGAGTTGGCATATGGTTGACCAGTCAACCGCCACGTGGTGATGACTATGTGGACAACGCATCATCATTTTGCAAAAAAAAATCCCTGCATGCAAAGGCCCACCTGTTAGTTGGAGTGAGACAATAATGAAATGGAGACCGACAACTCTATGTATCTAAAATCTGGCATAGCTAATTTTTGTTACTGGTAGGAATCCTGCTTCGCTCTCACTTCCTCTACTTTACTTTGCGATCGACGGCTTCACCGGTCTTGAGGAATCCGAGGAGCACCGTCGATAGAGTGCATACGTGCATCCCACCACTTCCATCCTCCACCACCCACCGCGTGCTTCCACTCCGGCATAGCATAGGAGGAGCGAGCTAGTAGCAGGCACATTGGCTGTTAAGTTGGACATCGAGAAACTGTCTTCCGACCAGCACACGATCTCGCGGCAGAAAGCGGCCGTGGCGTGGCGGCGGTCAGTCTGGAGAAGCACCACGACGTCCTCCATTAAGCCGAGATGGAAACAAGCTTCACGCAGAACCAAGTACCCGTGCACAAATTGGCAATGGTATTCATCACTGCTTGCTGCAAAGCGCCATCAATGTTGCATTTGGCAATCAAGATAATAGTGAGTTGTTCTTTTACATCCACCGGGTCTCGACTTTGGAGCTCTTGCAGAGGCTGGCGAGACGCGCCGCTTTATCTCAGAGACATCAAGGCAGCAAAGGAAGGGGGGCACAGATGGGGAGTGTTGGAACAAACGCGAGGCTACACATAGTGAAGAGGAGTGATCGAGGGAGGAAGACAAACACAGAAGCACCAGTATTTTTTCGAGGCGCAACTGCTTACCCCTTTTGTTGCTTTCCTTTCTTCTTATCCTCTCTCTGATAACAAACTCAAAGATTACAAGGCTAACGGCCGGACTACTCGACCGATTCCAACGCCACGATCCTCCTATGTCGTGACATCCCACGACAATCGTGGCCTAGCTAAACCAACACGCATGCCACAACGTGAACAAGCACGTCTCTGGCTACAAGTACATACATGCAATGACTCAACCATGCAAACAAACACCAGCGTACAACCTTCTAATTAAAGCATGCATGCATGACACGACTAAAACAACTAGTCCATGTAACAAGATTAGAACTAACAGAGAGCTCACGCCGCGGGGAAAAATGGCCATGCAGGATGTGCAGGTGAGGTCGCCGGAGTTGGACGAGCAGGACGTCGAGGAGCAAGTGATGGTGTCGTCACCAGTGCAGGACTTGGTGCAGCTAGGAATGTAGCCGCGGAACATCTCAGCGACGTCCCGATATCGGCGGACCGCGAGCAGCGCGCGCCCGGAGCTCAAGCGTGGCGTCCATGCGGGGTGACATCTCGAGCGCCGCTGTGACAAGCCCGAGCGCGGTAGCCACCGCCGAGTCATCCCCACCGTCACCATCCCACATTTTCCCAAAGAAAACCTCAACTACCTGCGCATTCAACTATTGCAACAACGTGGTCGGTCAACACCAAGTGGAACCAGTGAACCTACGCCAAATCAGCAGATACGTCATACGTAGACAAAATCGTATTTTGGACCTATGTGAACCCTAGGACAAGTTTAGAGATCGTATTTCAGGTATTTTAAATTTAGGTGACTAAAGTGACCACCGGCTCAAGTTTAGGGACCTATAGTGATTTTTCTCAATTGAGAAAGAAGTTAGGGAAGCATTTTCTCGCATAATAGTGATAGATGAGTTTCCATTCATATTCGCAAAGAAAAAAAAGGTTTTAGGTTCTTCATGTCTAAAGCTTGCTCCATTGGGTACCTCCCTCAGCTGGCTGGACAAAGCTGAATACCGATGGTAGCTTTGTACAGGCCACAGGCGTAGCAGGGGGAGTGATGGTCCTTAGAGATGATAGAGGGGAGCTCATTTTTACAGCTTGTAGGCAGCTGCTCACATGTGATAATAGCCTCCAAGCGGAGTTGGAAGCATGTAGGGAGGGACTGCAGTTGGCTTTGTACCGTACCAACCTGCCCATCTTGGTAGAGTTGGACTGCTTTGAAGCGGTTTCGATGTTGTCGGCTAAGTCAGCGAACCGATCACAAGTCCGAGCACTGGTAGAGGATATAAGCAGGATGATTACTGCTGAATCTAGGGAGATTTTATTTTCTCACATTAATAGATCACAAAACAATGTCAGTCATGCACTAGCCGTGTATGGTCGTAGTACCCATCGCACGGTTGTGTGGTTGAGGTCGGGTTTAGACTGCATTGTAAACATTTCCGAGGCCGAGAAGCCTCCGTGAGTTAATGAAATCTTCCTTTTTTTCCCGCAAAAAAAGATGTCTAGAGCTTGCCCTAGGTTCACGGTACCATCTAGGACAACTATGTATAGAGATGCCATTCCTCATTATGAAGCTAAGAGAGCTAAGCTTAGAAAATATTTCATTATTCACATCAAATTGTTTGCCTCACCACTGATACATGGACATCAAGAAGACAACAAATCTCCATGGTCCTTACTGCACATTACATCGATTTTGGACGGAACCTTAGAGTAGATGGATACAAAGGGGATGAAATTGGGAACCCACCATTAGAAAATTACTTATTGAGTGGGGCATTGAGCGAGTGTGCACTATTACTGTTGATAATACAAGTTCTAATGACACTTGCTTATCATACATGAAGAGATCTAATAGGGGTTGTACACTTGCAAGAAGTCAATATCTTCACATGAGGTGTGTGGCACATATTGTTAATCTCGTGGTCCAAGATGAGCTAAAGATAATGTGCCATCCAGTAAACAGGATTCGAAATGCTATCAAGTTTGTGAGAGCCTCCCCAACTAGATTGGATCTATTTAAGGAGTGTGTGCAGCTTAGCAAGGTAGCAAGTAAAGGTTTGATTAATATTGATGTGAAGACCAGATGGAACTCTACATTTATAATGCTAGAGACTGCTGAGAAATTTGAGAGGGCATTTGAGAAATATGCACTTCAGGATCTCGACTACAAGACTGGGTTAGAAAAAAACTGAGAAAAGTGCCTGCACGGATCACGATGCAGAAAATAGGTGGCTACATAAGGGGATGCATTGTGGCTAGGTTCAGCCACAACTTCCCCTAAACAAGCCTCTTGGCCTCTTGCATTATCTTTCCTTGAGAGTAGCAGAACCATTGTGCCCATGCACTCTCGACTTCGCAAGCTCCGATGGTTGATCCATTAGAGTTTTGGTCTAAGAAGGTTGAAGAGCTCATATGGATCGAGCACGGCATATGCATCCTGCATGCAGCATACCAAGTAGATGCTTTACATCTGTTATTGTTAGTTGTTCCTGCAGCTTGTCTTCATAAGCGATGTCTCAAAATCCCAGCACCAATGGATCACAAAATGTCAATCCCAACATCAATAGAACACAAAACGTCAATCCCAAAACCAATAGAACACAAGAAGTCAATCCCAGCATCAATAGAACACAAAGCGTAAGGGGATCAACCAAAGCCGAACCCAAATGGGATGAGTGGTTTAATATGGATCGTGTGAGTAACCATGTGTTTGAATTAGCCTATCCAATTTAAAAATGAAGGCTCTACTATATAGAGAGCTATTTAGACTTTTCAACATTTGAAAACCACATTCTTCAAAATTAAAACTTTTAAAAGCACATGTTATGACACTACCATTTATGATTACCGCAGTAGTATAAAATACCTCAAAGTATTGAGAAAAACCAAAGTATGTTTGAAAAAAAGAATAATATTTTAGTAGTGACCAATAGTTAATTTAATATAAGTTTAGTACTTTTTCATGAATATTTGAATCATGCCACTAGTAGAAAAAGGGGGCTTTGGTCCAGGCCGGGTAACCCCATTAGTCCCGGTTCAGTCCAGAACCGGGACCAATGGGTGCATTAGTCCCGGTTCGTGCGGCTAAGGCATTAGTCCCGGTTCACCTAGGCCCTTTAGTCCCGGTTCATGCCACGAACCGGGACTAAAGGGTGCGATGCCCATTAGTCCCGGTTGGTGGCACCAACCGGGACTAAAGGTCTAACCTTTAGTACCGGTTGGTGCCACCAACCGAGACTAATGGGCTTTGAGGCATTAGTACCGGTTCATGGCACGAACCGGTACTAAAGGTCCAATTTTCAAACTC
>NC_041384.1:704183582-704192574 GCF_002162155.2 Triticum dicoccoides
GCCTTTTCAGTTTTAGAAAAAACAAAAGAAAATGATGGAAATGTCAAAAAAATAAAATAAAATAAGTTTCCCATGTGATATGTGGTCTAGTTGTTGGGAAAATTTACAAATATGAATTTCGACTTTATTTACAAAATCTCTCTGGAATTTGTAAAATGGGCATAACTTTTGCATACGAACTCGGATTAAAAAGTTTTTTATATGAAAAATCATCTACTCGAAAAGTTACATCCGATGGAGACCGCCTACGGCCTGTTTGCAAATTTGCAGAATCCTCAAATTCCAAAAGGAAAAAAAGTTATGCTCAAATTTCAGTTTTTTTTAATTTTCATTAAATCTGGTCAAACTATGGTCAAACTACTTATTCAAGAAGTATTAGTGTTACTAAATAATTATTCAAGAATATTAGTGTTATTAAATAATTATTTCAGTTTTTTTGAATTTTGGTCAAATCTGGTCAAACTGTGGTCAAACTACTTATTCAAGAAATATTAGTGTTACTAAATAATTATTGTTTTTTAGAACAATAGTTTCAAACTCAAACAGTAAAATGTGTGACTTCATGCTCAAGCTAAAATCCTGAGGGTTAATAGGATTAACATCTTACTATTGTCAGGAAAACAACGAGTGCAGACTTGGAAACGAGGGAGAATAGGACCTGGAAGTTAAGCGTGCTTAGGCTGGGGGAGTGGGAGGATGGGTGACCGTCCGGGAAGTTAGATGATTTGGAATGATGAGGGGTGATTAGAGATTAAATTGAGCAGTGATGAGAGGGGTGATTAGAGATTAGAGGTTAAAATAAATCAGAAATTTGAAAATAAAAAATTTCAAAAAAAATTTCAAAAAAAAATCAGAAAATTACCTTTAGTACCGGTTTAGTACTAAAGGTGGACCTCCGGGCAGCGGCCACGTGGAGGGCCTTTAGTCCCGGTTCTGGTTTGAACCGGGACTAAAGGGTCAGGGCATTAGTACCGACCCTTTAGTCCCGGTTCAAGAACCGGGACTAAAGGCCCTTATGAACCGGGACTGCAGGCTCTTTTTCTACTAGTGTGCTTTGATGATGGATGCAACGGTAGCACCTAACAAAGCATTACTACTCTTACTTTCAGTATGGAGTACATTTCTTTATGAATCTAGAGATGAGACACTACATTGATGAATCATTGTCTTCTCATAGCAGGGAAAAAAGGACAAACTTTGATGAACTGAACGAATAAAGCACCACAACATACGAATGTGTTGAGAGTATCAAACTTCTTTTCCTTACATGGAACAAGTAAATTTCCTGGCCAAGATGTCTTGCAGATTTCAATGTTCTACAAAATAAATTTAAGCCCGTAAACGAGCTATTGGACAATAAAATTACATCAATAGTTCAACAACATTTGGATCTCATCTCATCATTGAGTATCACAATTCACCTGACAAGATGTTGGAAGACCCCGCAAGAAAAAAGATGTTGGAAGCAACAACTGATACATTTCAATTCGAGCACATTTAAGATGACCACCAATGTGCTCAAAAGTATTAAGAAAAGAAGTACAAATTTAGATTCTCGCAAAATCAAACATATTCTTGCATATATTATCCAACACTAGCTGAGTACCCGTGCGTTGCCACGGAAGAACGAACATACACATATAGTTGTATGCCCGTGCGTTGCCACAAATTAAAAAAATCATTGTAACTCACAACATTGCACATGTGGCTTATGAGTGTGTTGCCACAAATATCATCTTCTACTTAATATAACAAAATCCATATGATTCGTATTCAAATCACCATGACTCAACTTGAAAAGTCTATCTTCATACTATGGCTTTGTGCTCCACAATGAAGACAAACATATGGCCTTTTTCCACCCAACTTTGACATATATCTTCTCCATCCAACTTGGATAAAAAGTATTACTCTATCCTAATTTATATGGCATGTGTGCAATTCGAAATCCAAGTTTGCCCATCAAATTCATCAGCTAAACATGGATTATGTTACAAAAAATGCACCAAATTTGTATTCAAGAAAAGTTTCCAATGGTATAATTGTATGTCAAATAGCACATATATTACTAAATAAATTAGTAGTCAGAGTATCACACGAAAGGTTTTTTTTACAAAATTCAAATTTGTGAAAACATGTTCTCTCCCTCCTTGCAAACCGTCTTAGCTTTGCTAAGAGTTTCGGTGTTGTAATTGCCATGCAATAAAAGCCTCAGTTCAATATGAGGAACCTTGAACTTTTGGTTCTCTCTATGTATAAGAAGGAAACAATAAATCTATATATGATTAGTACTTAAGCATGAATCCCCATCTTTCAAAGGAAAACAAGTTATATGCTCATCTACTGAGAGCGATAGAGTGCATGAAGGACAAAATTGCGAAGACATGCTCATACCATTCGTTGACACAAAAACACATAAAAGGAAGCAACAACAAAAATGATAATTTATGACTTTCACCCAGGCACAGATTCTACATTAATACTTGCGGCACCTCCATAATGAAAATTTATGATGCAATAGATGACACAGTAATCAATAAAAATATTTAGTTGAAGGTAAAGATGAATGTTCTGGTACTTGGATTCAAGAAGATGCATACTTAAACTGGAAGCACTTCCAAAACTTCCTTCAGTGTCTTCTTTGTATCGTTATGTAGCATGACTTCCTACTTTATTAGCCCAATAGAACTGCTGAAGTTGGCTACATAACATGCACATAAATCAGAAAAAGAATAAGTATTATTAGGAGATGAGCTGTATGTCCTAAAAAGAAAAGAAAACAGATATAGCTCCTTTGTAGACGTCTCATTTTCCTTCACTCTAAAATAGCTACACGCCATATTTGAAGAATGTAATACTCCCTCCAATTCAAGTTAATTGATGCAGCCGCTATACAATGTCATCTATACATACACTCAATAGATGCCAAGTCAATTAATTCGGATCAGAGGGAGTATGAGTTTATATCTAAACAAATAGGGAAACTTCAGGTCAGATTGCTTCATTCTAAAATAAAGGTAGAAGCATATTTCCCTAAGGTGAACACACACAACTCTGAAGCAAGTACATAGTATTCTCTATTAAATGGTATTTATTTGCTAACGTTTTTTTGGTTTCTGTAATATTGTTGCTTGGTGATCTCTTCGCCTGCCAATTTTCTCTCTTAATTGTTGGTCCCGTTGTGCTTATGTCAACATTTTATCTCGTTCAAACCCAGCTTGTACTGAAAGATAATCAAGGTACTGTACATGAGAAGCCAAATGTGTTCCCCGGGAAGTAACATGCATGAGTTTGGATTAACATAGCTGACAACAAGGAGAAGTAGCTACAACAAACAAAACACAAGTTGAAAGCATGCAGGCTGCTTTATACAAAACAAGTCACAAAACCTGAACTCGACTATGTGGGAAAGATTCCTTTGAATTTACATGTTTTTATCACGCGCTGACCTGCAACTCTATATCAGTAAGCTTATGCCAAAAAAAAAATCCAGGTGATGATCCAAAAATGTTGTCTTGGTTCGGAGAAGTCCTGGAAAATATTTGTGTTAGATCCACAAAAGAGGATTACTCTGTCACAAGCACTACATCCATTTATCACTCAGAAGGTAAATCACCGAAGTATGTGCGCTTTCAACTTTAAAATATCCATCATTTGAAAAAAGGATAGGATGATTAAGTCAATTAACAATCAGACAATGCATAGAACACGTTAAGAAAACATAAGTTTCAGATAACAATAAAGATGGAAGAAATAATGGGCTTTAGATTACAGTATCAGTGAGAAATTTACTGCAGACTTGTGTATGTCAATGTTGCGCCCAACTTCCTTCTATTAACTTGCAGTGGAGCTTGAACCAGAGTTCCTGGGAGTAAAAGAGATGTGAAAAGAAATGTTTTTTAGAGGTTAATAACTGGACCAATAATAACTTGGAAGAGAAAAATTAATCAAACTTCAATAGCAGGACCATTAATCTATACGTGGACTGCAGCTACCAATGTAAATTATCCTCTTTGAAAAGTGAAAAGCGCTCTTTGTAAGACGACATGAAAACTCAAGAATCCAATTGAAACCAATGTGCTACCTGTGTAGCTATATGAGTAAATGGTATTTCGCTGCAGCAGCATTGTTCAGCCAATGGTCAGCACCTTGTTATATGAACTAAAATAATACGTTGAGTTGCGAATGTATGAAATCAAGGCCTGAGAGTTCCAAGGAGAAGAACATTTGTAAAATCTTATCGTCCTAAATGAAGGCAATTTTTTTATGTATTTTCCTTCTCTTAAATGGCTTACTAAACAGAGATACCAATCATCTTAAATGTGACAAAACTTAGTATGAAGCTTGACACTATTAATGCAGATAGGATTTGTATGTACCCTGGTGCAGAACTCACAAGGATTGGAACGGAGCAGCGGCCCGCTCATGTCGTTGGATAGGTCGTGGACGGCCTGCGACTCCTGCGCATCAGGTCCGCCTAGTCCGACCGCCACCGCCTCGTCGTGCGGATCCATCGGCCGCTGCGCTGCACTACTGAAACCCCGTATGTGAACAAGGGAGTGCGGGAGCACAACCTACTGGGAGAAGATGGGTGACGCTATGGTAGGGAGATAAGGTTACCTAGGTCGTCGACCGTTGCCGCTGCCGCTGCGCCGTCCTGCTCGTTGCCCTCCCCGCATTGAGCACCTCCTGGACTGGGTGAAGAATAAATGAGATGGCAAGCGGCTCCAAGCTAGATCGAGGTCGTCATATGTGGAGAAGGTCGCTCGAGGTCGCGGTAGACGGGGAAGGTCGATTGGATGACGACGACGGCGGCGGAATGACATGTTCGACGAGGAGCTGCCGCTTATGGCTCTGATGAGAGGGCAATTTGATTCAGGCCACACATGGGCCTCTAGATCTTTGATGGAGGATGGAGGTGGGGCAGGGGTTGACTGTCAGAAAGCTACAGCCCATGGGTGCGAGGAGAGAAGGAGAGGCCAGTCTCTCGCGAGTCCAACGGCGACGGAAGAGGTCGGCGGTGCCGATTACTCTACGGGAGGAAGGGGATCGGGAGCGAGGGATTTGGGGAGTGCGGGTGGGACGTGCGTCCTGGGTTTTCCTTTCGTTTTTTTAGCATCAATACAGACACAAGTGCTCATATACACGCGCATACACTCACCCCTATGAACGCACACACGCATACCCTACCCCTATGAGCACCTTTGAGAGACTGAGCCGGCATATCATCTTGAGATTTACGAAGTCACCGTAGGCGCCTCGTCGTCGAGAAATAAATCCAGAAATAATGCGAGCACCAGGATTTGAACCCTGGTGGGTTGGGGATACCACTGTCCACCTAACCAACTCAACCACAGGTTGATTCGCTCCTTTCGTTTTCTTTATTGTCGTGCGGGGAGGGGTAGGTATCAGTTCCGATTTTTTTTTCTGTAGTGCGGGGATGCTGCGAACGTGGACCATCGCTAGGAGGTGGAGGTAGCGAAGGTGAGGTCGAACCATCGATGCAGGTTGAACCATCACGACGTTCGATCCTCCTTTAATAGTAGAGACTATACTTTCTGTCATGCGGGGAGGGGTAGGTATCAGTTCTGATTTTTTTTTCCTGTCGTGCGGGGATGCTGCGAACGTGGACCATCGCTAGGAGGTGGAGGTAGCGAAGGCGAGGTCGAACTATCGATGCAGGTTGAACCATCACGACGTTTGATCCTTCTTTAATAGTAAAAACTACACTTTTTGGTATGATCTGGCAAGCGGCTGCCACATGATGCTTGAGCGGACTGGAGCTCCAATTCCCCGACCCATAAGGTGGAAAGCAAGCTAACGCACACCCTTGCTCCCCCCACACGCAAATTTGGGCCAGCCCACATAATCTTTTCTTCTTCTTCTTTTTTCTTCTATTTTAATTTTTGGTTTTTTATTTCAGTAAAAAATGTTCAGGATTTCAAAGAACGTTCCAAAAAATTTCAAACCACGAATTTTCAAAATGTTCTCAAATTTAAATTGCTCCTGATTTTTTCAAAATCATGGATCTGTAAAACGCCCAAAGATTTCGAAACTATTCACGAATTTAAAAAATGTGATTAATGTTTATGAGTAACAAAAATATTCATTAATTTTAAAAAATTTGAATCTCAAAAAATGTTCATGAATTTATAAATATGTACCCAGATTTCAAAAATAAATCTATTAAAAAATCCCTTTGAAAAAATGTTCACAAATTTTAGAAAAAAATAATGAATTGCTAAAAATGTTCACATGAATTTTCGCATTGTCAGCAATTTGACAAACTGTTTGTCGCTTCAAAAAATCTTCGTAAATTTCAAAAATTGTTTCCAATTTTTTAAACGTTTGCCTATTTAAAAGATGTTCATGAGTACAAAAATTATTCATTAATTTTCAAAATGTGCCAAATTTCTAAGAATATTCTCTAATTCAAAAACAATTCATGAATTTCAGGAACTGCCGCATTTAAAATAAATCGTTTATTTCAAGAAATGTTCTCATGAATTGCATAAATGGTCAGAAAAATCAAAAAAGTTCGTGGATTATATAAATCTTCGCAAATTTCAAAAACTGTTCCCAAATTTTTAAAAATGATGGCCGATTCAAAAACTATTCATGAATTCAAAAATGTGCATGAATTTCAAAAATAATTTCCAAATTTCAGAAATGTTAACGAATTTCAAGATTATTCCAAATTGGAAAAGTTCTCAAAATTATAAAAAATAAAAACCATTTTTTTTTAAAAAGGGAGCCAAAAGCACAAATAAAATGAAAACCTAGATCATGAATACCATAGAAAACACAGAACAGACAAAATGTGCCGACCTCGGGCGGGGGTGTGCATTTGGTGGCTATCCCTCGACCTGTGCATGGAATGCGATTCCCATTGACGGAATTTTGGACCGTGGAGTTTTGTAGATGCTTAATGTATAGTTTCTGATAACGTGTGCAGAGTATGTGTAGTTTTCCGATAAAGTCTCAAAAGGTCTGTTATACTTTTGACTTTTTGAGCACATAAGCATCTTATCACATACAGCAACACAACAATCAAACACTTAGGGCACAAATATTTGCACCTGCTAGTATATTTACTTCGCTAGTTTATATAATATCGTTAAAACCCACGCCCTTGAAGAAGCAGCAGCCGGCAGTCAAAGATTTAGGATGTTCATCATTTGAAGCCTGCAAGAAGATAATTTAGGTTGTTTATTACTTCTCGCATCATAATATTTTATTTCTTCCTCCACCTGTGCACAATATGGTTCTTATTTCGGTGGCCACAGACATCGGTGATGAATATTATTACCAACGATAATAGGTAAGGGCAAAATAAATTTGTTGGTATCACGTTATGAGTTTAATATTTCTGACCTGATGTGCCGACGATGAAAACAAGTCCGAGAGGCACCACTTCCCGCAGGCTCAGGTACTAGCACACAAACACTCTTAATCTAGTGATTCAATGCCACACGATTGACAGGATACGGCGCCGGTAGTCGGCCACACAACAATAGGGGTGGTCAGCCGCACAACAGCGGGTGATTTACCGGCAAACACGGGTTCAAAGCTGCTCATGCAGTTAGTCGCCAAAAGGCGGTCAAGCCTGGTTTGGCAACTACATGCATCGTAAGTATGAACAACGTGCAGTGTATACAGAAGGAAAAAAAAAGATGCATACATCTGGATCTACACAACTCGCCTAGAGACAGCAACAACAAAGTGTGCAATCAGTTTTTATATGCAAGCACATCTCCGGTCCGCAACAGAAATTGTGCTACAAATTGTGTTAAGACCATTGTGCAATAATGCGCAGAAATCAAACAAAGAACAGGTTACATAGAAAGTATAGTACAAGGGGGCGGACCATACATGCCAGAGAGCAACGAAATAGTTTGTCAGAATTATTTTCATAAGCAAAGCACATCTTCAGTTCACATCTTGAGCAGCCATGGTGAGCCACCAAGCACATCTTCAGTTCATGACAGCGGTGTTGCGACAAATTGTGACCATTCTGCAGTCATGCCCAGGAATCCGGCAACAAAGAAGTTACAAGACATTGCAAAATTACAAAGCTTATGGAGAAGAACAGTGAGGCACAACATATACTAAGACTCAGTTGCTGGGTTAAATACAGAACAGGGGAAAAAAAAGTTGAGCTGACATTATCTACTACAGAAATTAAGAACCACACTGCACACAAGATGGCAGTACCAAGCTAAACACTGGAGCATATCCTCAGTGTGCTTTCACTGCCACTGATTTGGGAATGCTTCCCTGTAGGTCATATCCTCAGTATTAGAAGCTTCTCTTATTGTTGCATCCCTAGCACGACCATTTAGTAGCCTCCCTGCAATCCTATCTTTTGCAGTAACTTTCTTCTTCAGCGTTGATGATAGTGTAGGTTCCTTCATTTTACCTAGACGTCGACCACGTCAGCCCAATGTTCCAAGCACATCTTCAGTTCACGATGGCAGTCATGTTAAAAATTGTGAACATTCTTCAGTAATGCCCAGAAATCAGGCAATGAACAAGTTACAGGACATTGCAAAATCACAGTGCTTATGTCATGTGGGGCGCTGCGTACAGGCGCGGGTCGCGCGCCCAGGGGCAGCAGCCGACGGCCACAGCTGGCGAGGCATGATCGGGACAAGGAGTCCTGATCCTATGTTGGTTCCTAGAGTCCAGGAATAGTTAGTTTCCTAGTTTGTTAGGAGTCCAGGAGTAGTTAGTTTCCTAGTTTGTTAGAAGCCCATAAGGCCTTTATATATCCTGTAATCTGCACCCTTGGACGCAGGCAATAAATCATTATCTCCTACCTCCTCCTCTACTCCTAATCTCTTCTCCTGCACCATTGAGCAGTTAGGCAAAAACCCTAGCGCTCCTATCAACCGAGACTACGAACTACGTAGTCGAGGTCCTGCTGTCTTGGGCACCGAGGTCCTTGACAACTTGGTATCAGGTTCCAGGCGATCCTCTTCCTCGTCCGCGC
>NC_041384.1:704195177-704200463 GCF_002162155.2 Triticum dicoccoides
CTGCGCCGTTTCGTTCTCGTCTTCTTCGACGACATCCTCATATTCAGCGAGTCGTGGGCCGATCATCTTCGCCATGTGCGCACCATCTTTACCGTACTGCGCCAGCACCGGCTCTTCGTCAAGAGGTCCAAATGCTCGTTCGCCGTCGAGTCGATCTCCTACCTGGGTCACACCATCTCCGCGGCCGGAGTGGCCATGGATCCGGAAAAAGTGCAGGCCGTGGCCGACTGGCCGCAGCCTCGCTCGGCGCGCGCGGTCCGGGGGTTTCTCGGTCTTGCAGGGTACTACCGCAAGTTTGTCAAGGAGTTTGGCGTGGTCGCCGCGCCCCTGACGGCCCTGCTTCGCAAGGACGGCTTCTCATGGTCGCCAGAGGCGGCAACAGCTTTTACCGCCCTCAAGACGGCGGTCACCACGGCTCCCGTGCTCGCATTGCCCGATTTCACACGGCCGTTCATCGTCGAGTGTGACGCGTCTACATACGGTTTCGGGGCCGTCCTTCTCCAGGATCAGCACCCGGTGGCTTTCTTCAGCCGGCCGGCCGCGCCTTGTCACCGTTCTCTGGCGGCATATGAACGGGAACTCATTGGCCTGGTGCTCGCTATTCGCCATTGGCGACCGTACCTCTGGGGGCGCCAATTTGTGGTAAAAACTGACCACTACAGTCTCAAATTCCTCCTTGACCAGCGCTTGGCAACCATTCCGCAGCACCACTGGGTCGGCAAACTACTGGGGTTCGATTTCACTGTGGAGTACAAGGCCGGTAGTACAAACACGGTGGCGGATGCCCTTTCCCGCCGCGACACGGCAGAGACGGGGGTCATGGTTATATCTGGTCCTCACTTCGACTTCATCGACCGCCTACGGCACGCTTCGTCCACCGACCCAGCACTCGTCGCGTTGCGCGAGGATATCACGGCAGGCGCTCGGCAGCTGCCGTGGGCGCTCTCCGACGGCCTCGTCACTTTTAACGGCCGCCTCTACATCCCGCCAACGTCTCCACTACTCCAGGAGCTTCTCACCGCAGTGCACGATGACGGACACGAAGGCGTCCTGCGCATGCTGCATCGTCTCCGCCGCGACTTCCACGCACCTAACCTTCGCAAGACGGTGCAGGAGTATGTCCGCGCCTGTGGTACTTGCCAGCGGTACAAGTCCGAGCACTTGCACCCCGCCGGTCTGCTGCTGCCACTGCCGGTGCCCACTGCCGTGTGGACTGACGTCGGCATCGATTTCGTAGAAGCGCTCCCTCGTGTGGGCGGGAAGTCTATTATCCTCACCGTGGTGGATCGCTTCAGCAAGTACTGCCACTTTGTGGCGCTGGCCCACCCGTACACGGCGGAATCAGTGGCGCAGGTGTTCTTCGCTGAGATTGTGCGTCTCCATGGCGTCCCGCAGTCCATGGTCTCTGACCGCGACCCCGTCTTCACCTCGGCTTTTTGGCGGGAGCTCATGCGCCTCACCGGGACCAAGCTGCACATGACGACGGCGTTTCATCCACAGTCGGATGGCCAAACGGAGGCTGCTAACAAGATCATTGTGATGTATCTCCGTTGTCTCACCGGGGATCGTCCCAGGCAGTGGCTCCGATGGCTTCCCTCATATACAACACCGCCTACCAGACATCAACCCAAGAAACTCCGTTCAAGCTTGTGTATGGCCGTGACCCTCCCACTATTCGCTCTTACGAGCCGGGCGATACACGGGTGGCCGCAGTGGCCAGGAGCATGGCGGAGTGCGACGAGTTACTCGCAGACGTCCGCTATCGTCTACAGCAGGCACAAGCGGTCTACAAGTCCTACTACGACAGACGCCATCGGGACATTCGGCATGACGTGGGCGATTGGGTCTGGCTTCGTCTTCGCCAGCGCGCCGCGTCCTCTCCCAACCTGCCAACCAGGGGCAAGCTCAAGCCACGCTTCTATGGGTCGTACCGCATTTCAGAGGTCGTCAACGACGTGGCCTACCGCCTTGAGCTTCCGGCACGCTCGCGCCTCCATGACGTGTTCCACGTGGGCCTCCTCAAGAAGTTCTTCGGCACACCTCCAACTGCACCACCGGGATTGCCTCCGATCCACAACGGGGCGGCTGTTCCAGAACCGGAGCGCGTGACTCGTGCACGACTAGCACGCGGCGTTCGCCAGCTGCTCGTCCACTGGAAGGGTGAAGCAGCATCATCAGCTACATGGGAGGATCTTGACAGTTTTGTCGAGCGCTACCCCGCTTTTCAGCTCGAGGACGAGCTGCTCGTCGAGGGGGGGAGAGATGTCATGTGGGGCGCTGCGTACAGGCGCGGGTCGCGCGCCCAGGGGCAGCAGCCGACGGCCACAGCTGGCGAGGCATGATCGGGACAAGGAGTCCTGATCCTATGTTGGTTCCTAGAGTCCAGGAATAGTTAGTTTCCTAGTTTGTTAGGAGTCCAGGAGTAGTTAGTTTCCTAGTTTGTTAGAAGCCCATAAGGCCTTTATATATCCTGTAATCTGCACCCTTGGACGCAGGCAATAAATCATTATCTCCTACCTCCTCCTCTACTCCTAATCTCTTCTCCTGCACCATTGAGCAGTTAGGCAAAAACCCTAGCGCTCCTATCAACCGAGACTACGAACTACGTAGTCGAGGTCCTGCTGTCTTGGGCACCGAGGTCCTTGACAGCTTATGGAGAAGAACAATGAGGCACGACATATACTCAAAGACTCAGTTGTGCTGAGCTAAATACAGAACGGGGGAAGACAGGTTGAGCTGGCATTATTTACTACAGAAATTAAGAACCACATTGCACACAAGATGGCAGCACCAAGCTAAACTGTGGGGCATTGGGTACACATCTGATAGCTAACAGTAATTCCATTGCAGAAGATGCAACCTAGAGTCAACCTGTTTATTGCCCGGTACAAGCCAAGGCAAAACCAAGATAACAGAACAGAAGAGCAGAGAGAAAACAGAAACCCTCTCTTAGCATTGGAAACAATAGATATCAATCATCCGGTTTATCGTCGCCTCACCTGAGCTGTTGTAAGGCCAGTTCAGAATATCGGATGTTGATGGTGTAGCTCCAGAGAAGCTGGATGACCGTGGAAGGACGGTCGGCAACAAGGACAAACTGCTTGGCATGCTTCACAAAATCGACGGCTTTCGGTTTATTGGTGCCTGTTCTGACTTGGATTCCCAATCCGACTGCCAGAACAAATGGTATAGGACTTTCTTTTCTGAATTTTTCCATGAACAGTCTGGAAGCAGCTTCAGAGCCCTGCGTACTTCAAGCACCTCAAGCGCACAACAGCACAACATAACGAAACCGTTAATTATGAAGAAAGACCTACTCAGGGTGCTTTCACTGCCACTGATTTGGGAATGCTTCCCTGTAGGTCATATCCTCAGTATTAGAAGCTTCTCTTATTGTTGCATCCCTAGCACGACCATTTAGAAGCCTCCCTGCAATCCTATCTTTTGCAGTAACTTTCTTCTTCAGCATTGATGATAGTGTAGGTTCCTTCGTCTTACCTCGACGTCGACCACGTTGGCCCAATGTTCCAGAGGGCTGGTCATATGCTGCCGCTGAGTGGGGCGTTGAAGCAATAGCCGATTGCCGCAGAACATCTTCATTGTGCTGGCGGATTCTCGCACGCTGGGCTCTTTCGCGTGCTTTGTCGTCCATACCCCTTTTCCGAACATTCTTAACTGCTTGCATCGCCAGCTGGTCCATTGTCATTTTACTCAGATCATGTGCTCCATCGATGTCGGTGGTATCATTATTTATGTTTCTCATCTTTGAAGTAGAGGGCTCCTGACCCTCCAGTGTACTTTCACTATCACTGCCTCCATTTGTCTTAGTAATCGGATTTCCTCCTGCCTCACGAATGTCTACTTTCTGCTCAAGCAGATCGCCTCCCGCATCAGAACTGCCATCAATTCTGCCAATTGGATTTCCTCTTGCATCACGTGGGATGATGGGCCCATGAAAAGGGCATATCTTGAGATCCCTTCTCTGGCAAAGACCTCCTTTCTTCAGAGGTGCATGACATGGTAGGATCTCAACTGGCTCTTCTTTATAAACAGAATGGTGAACATTTAACTCTGCAATCTTTGCTGCAGGTATAACAGCATCATTATCCATCCTACCCCAATGGCTCTCGAGCTCAAGCCCCCTCTGGTTTACATGTGCATCCATATTTGAACCCCACCGGTCCAAGACAGAGCTCCATGATACCAAAGGGGCTTCGGCAAGGAGCCTTTTTCTCTCTGGATCCATCTCCTGAGATCTATCACCGTCATTTGGCACGTCACCACTGCCTCCTTTCACCATGCTCTTTCCCTTCCTATTGTCCTTGCTGGAACCTGCAACATCTAGAGTGCTCACAACTCTAGGAGGACTAGGAACTTCAATCTTTCCCTCCACCCAATCCTCTTCGTCTTCCTCCTGAACATCCTTCTTCCTACGAACATTATCAAGATCGAGACCAAGCTCATTGCACTGGCCTCTTACAGCGCGTATTTCATTCTTAACATTGATGAATTCCTTGAGCGCAGAATCTCTGAACTGATTATCTGCAAGATTGACCCTGACAAGCACAGATATCCAATCCTGAATGGTGCTGAAATGCTTCGATACAAGGAGCCGGTACGCCTCCCTCAATGCATCGAAAACTGCCTCATTTTCCTGAGTTTCAGGCACCCATTGCCCGGCCATCAACGACGCTGTCCTGATACTCTGCATCGCCATCGAAGCAATCTCCTCCTCCTCGTCATCATCGTCTGCATAACGCTCGAATTTCTCATACTCAGCCCGGATGATGTCCAGCCCGTTGCGGATCTCTTGGATGGTGGACCGGATTTCATCCTTTATGGATTCAATGGTGGACCGCAACTGTTCGACCTTGGCAGTCAAGATCTCCTGCGTGCGTGCCTCCCGCGCCGCACGGGCCTCGACGGCCGCGCGGAGCCCGGGGAACTGGATGCGCGCGGACGACTTGAGGTAGTCGACGGCGAGACGGAGCTGGCGGTAGTGTACGCCGAAGAGGTGGTGCCAGCGCTCGAGCGCCTGGATGGCGGCCTTCCGGAGCGTGGCCGCGGAGGCTGCCGGCGGGGGGAGCTGCTCGTTGCTGCGGAAGCCGACGGCCAGCGGGACGAATCCGTCGAGCACGTCGGCGAGGAGAGCGCGGAAGAGCTTGGAGCGCATGAAGAGCTCGTCGACGATGCTGAAGGCCAGGAGCCGCACCTGCGCACGCACAAACAAAGGGGGGAAATTTTAGCATCAGCGCGGCCGCCAGGGGCCTAGGGTTGGGGGAACCG
>NC_041384.1:704200751-704230629 GCF_002162155.2 Triticum dicoccoides
GAGATCCGGGGGGAGGGGCTTACGCACGTGGGAGTGGGGCTTGGCCATGAGGGAGAGGAGGAGGCGGAAGGCGTCGCGGACGGCGCCATCGGAGGCGCGCACCGAGGACTTGATGGCGCGGAGGAGCGCGGGGTCGACGGAGGGGGCCGTGGTGGAGGTGGCGCGGTCGATGAGGGCAGCGACGGAGGAATCCGCCGCCGGGGTGGAGGGGGAGGCGCTCGGGCCCTGCTCGGACGACGGCGGCCGGCCGGAAGCACGCGGCATCGCGGCGGTTTGGTGTGGTGGCGTGGCGGGCGGAGAGCCGGGCGCTGATTGATTGGCTTTGCGGTTGAGGGCGGTGAGCTGCCGTTCGCCGGGCCGAGCCGGTTCGTCCGAGTCAGTTCGTTCCAGGGGGGGTGATGAGCTGAGGTTTTGTTCCACAGCCTGCATGGTAGAAAAATTTGAATTTCAAATATTTTTTGAATGGTGAACAAAAATTTAAATACATTATGTAATTCCTTTATTTATAAATTTTTAACAATTTACGGGATTATGATTTTTTTTTAAAAATAAGCATTGGGAATTCTGAACATTTTTTAAAAATGTATTTGTTTTGAAATTATGAACATTTTTAAATTATGAATTGTTTTTTTAAATTTCCATTGTTTTTAAAAAAATAATCGAAATTTGTAATTCTGATTTCCATTTTTGTGAATATGTAAACAAATTCTAAATACTTTTAAAAAAATTAATCAAAATTTGTAATTCTGATTTTTTAGAAAGCATTTTAAATAATTGAAATTCTGACTTTTTTGGGAATTTAGAAAATTTTAGAATTATGAACAGTTTTTGAAAATTTAAACCAATTTTGGAAATCTGAACATTTTTTTAGAATTTAAACAAAGTTTGAAATTCTAAAGATTTTTCGAGGGTCAGGGCGAGCATGGCTGCCTCCATGCACCCTATATGGGCGTGCTCAACTCAACATGGCTGAGATGCCTTTTGCATGAGATGGGCATAGTCGAGGTGAGCCCAGACACCCTGCCACACAGGCAAAAGTGGATTCTATAGAGAACTTTTGAGCTCATGCCCCTCCATGCACCCTACCAGACACACCTAGAGTGTTCTCGATGTCGATGATGTACTTCGAGCCGGGAGCTCCTATTCCACGCGCTGCACGTGTATAGAAGGGATTAGCAATTTATCACCATATCCTAAAAAAAGCACCAAGAAAACAGGTCTTCTCACAGCACCATGGAGTAGCTCCACATATCTGCCTCCCACCTCATCTTCTTGCTAGCATTATCCTTTCTTCGCAACAACAACAGCTAGCATCAGAAAAGGCCCAAGAGATCAAAATCGGACAAGAATAGAAGGAGGGAGATAGAAATCGAGTGAATTAAAATTACCTGGTGCACTTCTTGCAGCTTCCTTATGGCGATGGCGGCTTCTAGTTGCAACATGTCGATCTCAGCTCTCTGACGTCTGTAGCCGAACAACTAAGTTGCTCTTCACCATGCCTCTCATCTTGGTGACATGCACCTGTCGTCTCTACTAGATTTGGGGCTGGTGGGAAGGCCTCTTGGGAGGTCAAGGCTGAGCGGCTGAAATAGGGCGAGGTAGTACGCGCCAAAGGGTAATGGGGAGACAACAGTGCCTGCACATACGTCGCCCGACAAGGGTGTAGGCAGCTTGCCCCAAACTAGTGGAGTGGCATATGTGCGATGGATGGCGCCCCACTGTGGTGGCTGATTGGGGTATGGTTTTACCACTCTGGGCTGCTGTTGCAGATGGGGCGACGACTCCTAGCCCGTGGTGGGAGGAGAAGTATGCCGGGTGGTTCCAGATTTGGGAGAGGGTTATGCAGATGGAGACCGGTGGGTTGGGTGAGAAGGTGGAGGACGTGGGAGAGTTATTTCTCCAATTTATTTTTCGCTAACTTGAACGTGGGGTATTTTTCAGCAATTTATTTTCTTCGTCGGATCGTAGGAGGGTTGGGATGTTTAAACCATCATGATGACGGCGGTAGGTCCTCTTTAATAATATAGATATATCTAATCTTAGCAAGCTGCTGGCCCATGTGGCTAGCCGGTAGAGAACTCAACCTTCAGGTCGGGAGGCTTGATTCCCATCGCCGCTCCTTATTTTCAGAAAAAAAAACGTACCTTAAGAAAAAATAGGGCCGTTCCCTTGTCAACTTTCTCATTTATTTTTAAAAAATACATGTAAAAATTTGTCCAACAAATTAGTGTAGGCTAAGGAGTTGCGTGCGACACCAAATTGAGGGAAGATAATTTGATAGTAGATCCAGTGAGGCCGTAGACATCGTATGACACTGACGCTCGTCGGTCAAACAAAACAAAATGAACAAACGCGAATCCTACTCGGCGCTCTACGCGCCCCTTACTTTGTTATCCGTAGGTGGTGCCCACACGCGTTTCACTTGGGTCGGCCCATGTAACCACTAGTTTTGTGATGCTTTGGGCCGGTTTTCTTTGTGTTTTTTTTGCTGGTTTTTCTATGTTGTGAGGCCAGTTTTTCTTTGGGTTCTTTTTAAGATTTTTTTTTTATCCTTTTGTTTTCAGTTTTATATTGTGATCAGTTTGCAAATGTGTGAATATTTTTAAAATTCATATTTTTTTCAAATATTTAACTTATTAAAATTTATGAACTTTTTTCAAATGCGTGAACCTTTTTCATACCCACGAACATTTTTCAAATGCGTGAAATTTTCTCGAATCCATGAACTTTTTCCAAATCTGCCTTTTTTTCAAATTTCATGAATTCATTTTTAAAACATAATTTTTTTGGAAATTCATGTTTTTAATTTTAGAAACTTTTTAAAAATTTGAACCTCTAAAAATTAAGCATCTTTTTTCAAGTCCGAGAATTTTTTCAAATTGGTGATTTAGAAAAATGTGAACTTTCTAATGATGTGTCCTCCTCGCAAGCCCCCTCTAGTTTTCTCTGAACGATCAAGCGATCCAGTGCCAGAGAGCGAGTTGGTCACTTTTTTTTCAGGAGAAGCAGGGAGTTGGTCGAACTACCCAGTCCACGATCGAAGGTGTTTTGATGGGCCTAGCCAACTGGCCATGCGCATAACCGCCTTAGCTGTTTTTTTTTTTCATAACCGCCTTAGCGCGCTGACGAAACCGACATTGTATATTGATCTCGTATCTCCACCAACGATCAATATCAGAAGATCAGATCAGGCAAAGAAAAGTCTCCACGAACGATCTCTTGTGTGCGCGGCTTTGATGGATCCCGCGACCGCGATGATGGCCTGGCCGCGGCAGTCCGGCTCTGGCCTGGCGGAGCTCGCCGCCCGCCTCACCAAGCGCCTGGCCGATGCAAACCCTAGCACCAACCTCGTCTTCTCGCCGCTGTCCATCTATGCCGCCGTCGCGCTCCCGGCGCCCGAGGGGACACCCTGGGCGAGGTCCTCCGCTTCCTCGGCGCACGCTCCCAGGAAGAGCTCGAGGTGTCTATCTCGCGCATGGCTGACGACGCGCTCCAGGACCTGTCGGCATCCGGCGGCCCCAGCGTAGCGTCCGCGTGCGGCGTCTGGAACGACAAAAGGCGGCCGCTGAAGCCGGCTTACCGTACAGGGCGGAGGCGGGCACCTTGGATATGAGGGAGAACGCGGCGGCGCAGCACATCAATGCCTGGGTCGCCGAGGTCACCAGGAACCTCATCAAGGACGTCGTCTCTCCACAAACCATTGACTCGCCGACGTCGTGCTCGCTAACGCCATATATTTCAAAGGCAAGTGGAACCTGCCGTTCGACGAGAGGGACACCAGAGATAGGCCGTTCCACCGGCTTGACGGAACCGCCGTCAACGCGCCCTTCATGTACAACCCCGCTCGCCACTTCATCGCCGTGCACGACGGGTTCAAGGTGCTCAAGCGGCAGTACAAGATGTCCTCACAACGAGGATGTCAACCGTACCGGCCGTGGACGGCAGGCACGCAGTACTCCATGTGCATCTTCCTGCCTGACGCGTACGACGGTCTGTGGAGCCTCATCGACCAGATAACCTCCCGTCCGGGCTTCGTGCATGATCACCTGCCGGCGATCCCCGTCAAGGTAGGTCACTTCGGCGTTCCCAAGTTCAAACTTGATTTCACAAGCAAAAACGCCGAGATCCTCAAACAGCTGGGCCTCGTTCTGCCGTTCAACATGGGTTCAGACCCGTCGGACATGGTTGAGGACAGAGGACGACGGCACCGGCTTGCCTTTGGTGGTTCGTGACGTCATCCATAAGGCTGTCATCGAGGTCAACGAGGAAGGGACGGAAGCCGCAGCTCTCACCATGATGATTGCGGCTCCTGGAGCTGCTCCCATGGCAATGCCGGAGCCGAGGGTAGATTTCGTCGCTGACCATCCTTTCGCGTATTTCATAGTCGAGGAGGCGTCCGGCGTGATCATGTTTGCAGGGCATGTCGTCGACCCTAACAATGGCAGCGGCCCTGCCCCTGTGCGGACTAGGAAACGGAAACATGAGGGTGCACTTATTAACAAGGAGCGGCTACCTGCTAGAAGATTCGAGTTGTTGCCGGTGACCAGAAACCCGCCGGCGCAGTTCGACACAATAGGCCTGACTGGCTCCAGTGGCCTGGCAATGCTCGCCGCCAGGCTCACGAGGCCCCTCGCCGAGGGGAGCACGGATGGCAATCTAGTCTTCTCACCGCTGTCCATCTACGCTGCTCTCGCGCTCCTTGCCGCCGGTGCCCGGGACGCCACACTGGACGAGATACTCCGCGTCCTAGGAGCGAGGACGCGCAGCGAGCTCGAGAACTTCGTGTCGCGCTTGGCAGCCGACACGCTCCAGGATAGGTCCACCTCATTAGATGTGTATAGTCTCTTTTCGGTATATCCTCAATGTATAAGGGGTTTTTTGCATTTTACCATACATGTATATGTATTGGCCTTTGGCCCTCAGTAAAGCCAGCTGCTATTCATCCAATATGGTATCAGATGCAAGGTTACCCTCTCCACCTCGCACGATGCAACTCCGTGCCTGTACCTAGTCTCCCTCGCCCTCACCCGCCGCCGGCGTGAGCTGCTGTCCGGTCGCCGTCGCGCCCTGTCCGTCCACGCCGTCGCCTTCCCGGTCTGCCTCCTCTCCGTCCGGTCACCGCCGCGCCCTGCTCCGTCCAGCCAGCGCCGTTCCGGGCCTGCCTCCTCCCCGCCTGGCCGCCACGCCCTGCTCCGTCCAGCCGGCGACGTCCTAGGCCTGCCCCCTTCCCGCTCGGCCGCTGTTGCCCCTAGTCCGGCCGGCCCGCGTCGTTCCCGGACCCACTGGCTGTCGCTGCACGTTCCGCTAAAGCTGCCGCACTCGTGCTCCAGCCGCGCGCGAGCCAGGCCTCCTGGTCGCTCCTGATTCGGGGCTGCTGCCTCACCCGCTCGATCCCGATCCGGAACTCCTGCCTCGAGTGAGCGGGTCTCTATTCCATCCCGATTCAGATTCAGATCGGTTGACTCCAGAAAAAAAGGAAGGCAGAAACAACAAAAAGGGATATCTCAGTATGTCATCTTCGGGCTATGTGGCTGTTCCTCGCTGCTCGGAGATCTTTGATGGCACCAACTATGCCGACTTCGCCGGTTTCATGCGTATTCATATGCGCGGCCTTCTGTTGTGGGGTGTTCTCTCCGGCGAGGTACCCTGTCCGCCGTGCCCTGTTGCTCCGGTGGCGCCTGTTCCGCCAGTACCGCCGGTGATTGCTGCTGATGCTTCTCAGGCTGATCGGGATGCAGCCAAGACTCTTGATGATGTTGCAGTTGATACTTATGATCAGCAGGTATCTGCCTATTCTGATGCTCTTTCTGTCTATCGGGATGATTTGTCTACTTACACTCAGTGGTGCAATGATGATGCTCGAGCGGCTGTTGTTCTCACTGCGAGTGTCCTCCCTTAGTTTGCTTCGGAGTTCATGGGACTTGGCACAGTTGCAACGATGTGGTCTTATCTATGCCGGCGCTATCAGCCCTCTGGTGATGCTCTCTACCTATCTGTGGTGCGTCAGGAGCATGCACTTCAGCAAGGTGATTCTTCTGTTGATGAGTTCTATTCACAGTGCTCTGTCATCTGGTGCCAGCTTGACTATCTTCGGACAATTGTTTGTGGAACCTGTCGCTGCTGTCAGACTACTCGGTCTGATCTGGAGTTTCAGCGGGTTCATGAGTTCTTATCTCGTCTTCGGTCTGAGTTTGAGCCTCGACATGCTCACTTGCTTGCTCGCGGTCATGTTCCTATCTCGGAGGTACTTGCCGAGCTTCGTGCTGAGGAGACTCGCCTTCGCTCTGCTGGGTTGCTTCTGGTTCCGCCAGTGCTGGCCGCCCGAGCTCCTGTGTCGTCTGCTCGCCTCACTGTTCCTGCCTACTCCTCCAGGGGGGTCAGCCGTCCTCCTTATGCTGAGAAGGGCACGTCGCGCCGTGACACCTTCTGTGGTTACTGCTCCCAGTCAGGTCACCCAGAGTCTGATTGTCGCCAGAAGAAGCGAGACCAGAGGCGCTCCCCTTCCAACGGGACTCCTGTGTCTTCCTCGACTCCGTCCCTCACTAATTAGGACATTGTACGCCTCAAGCGTCTTCTTGCTTCATCCGGCTCCTCGTCGACTGGTTCTGCTGCTGCAGTGACTACATCCCCTTCATCACCATCGCAGCCACCTACACAGTCAGGTACATCTTCGTGGGTTCTAGATTCTAGAGCTTCTTTTCATATGTCTTCTGATTCTTCCGCGTTGTCTTCTCTTCGACTCTTGATTCGCCTGTTAATGTTCTTACCGCCGATGGCACACCTCTCCCTGTTGCTAGTCGTGGTATTCTTTTCACTCCTTCATTTTCAGTTCCGAGTGTTTCACATGTTCCTCGCCTTACCATGAATCTTTTTTCCGCTGCCAAACTTACTGATTCTGGTTGTCGTGTCATTCTTGATACCGACTCTTGCTCTATTCAGGATCGCCGCACCAAGGCTTTGGTTGGTGCTGGCCCTCGGCGCCGTGAGTCGGAGGGTCTTTGGGAGGTTGACTGGCTTTGTGTTCCTTCCGCTGCCACCACTTCTGCCAGCTCCCATGCTCTTGCCGCCTCGTCGTCTGCGTCCTTCTAGCAGTGGCATCATCACCTTGGTCACCTCTATGGCTCTCGCTTGTCTTCTTTAGTCCGCCAGGGCCTCTTAGGGTCTGTATCTGGAGATGTTTCTTTACCTTGTAATGGTTGCAGACTAGGCAAACAGACCCAGTTACCTTATCCCACCAGTGAGTCAGTATATCAGCGTCCTTTTGACTTAGTTCATTCTGATGTTTGGGGTCCTACTCCCTTTGATTCGAAAGGTGGTCATCGCTACTATGTTCTGTTTATTGATGATTTCTCTCGCTACACTTGGCTCTACTTCATGAAATCTCGTGGTGAGGTTCTCTCTATATACAAATGATTTGCCGCCATGGTTCACACCCAGTTTTCCATGCCCATTCGTACTTTTCGTGCTGACTCCGCTGGAGAGTTTATCTCCCAGCTGTTGCGTGGTTTTCTCGCGAAACAAGGAACTCTTGCCCAGTTCTCATGTCCTGGTGCTCATGCTCAGAATGGCGTTGCTGAACGTAAGCATCGTCATATGCTTGAGACGGCTCGTGCGATGATGATTGCTGCTTCTCTTCCACCCCATTTTTGGGCTGAGGCTATTTCTGCATCCACCTATCTCATCAACATTCAGCCATCGACTGCCTTGCAGGGTGGTATTCCTCTGGAGTGTCTCACTGGTCGCTCTCCTGACTACTCCGCTCTCCGTATGTTTGGATGCGTGTGCTATGTTCTTCTTGCCCCCCGAGAACGAACCAAACTGACTGCTCAATCGGTTGAGTGTGTTTTCCTTGGTTACAGTGATGAGCACAAGGGCTATAGATGTTGGGATCCTGTAGGTCGTCGCTTGCGCATCTCGTGTGATGTGACTTTTGATGAGTATCGTTCCTACTACCGATGTCCTTCTTCCTCGAGTTTCTCTGTGGACGATCTCGCTTTCCTTCTCCTTCCCGATACACCTTGCTATGTGCCTTCTGTGTCATCTGTTCCTCTGCCATCTCTCCTTCCTTCTCCTTCACCATCGACCCCACCTTCTCCATCCTTCTCCTCCACCTCTTCACCCTCATCCCCAGTTCGTCGCCCTCTCTCACCATTCTCTCTCCACTATACTCGTCGCCCTCGTCCTGAGGATGTCTCATCTGACGTGCCTTCCACCTCTGGTGCACCTCTTCTCACCCCTCCCCTGGTTCACAATCTCCGAGCTCGCCCTCGCCCCCCGCTTGATCGCTACTCTCCTGATCGGTATGGTCTCTCTGTCATTGCTGAGCCCACTTCCTATCGGACTGCCATGACTCAACCTGAATGGCAGCTTGCGATGGCCGAAGAACTTGCTGCCCTTGAGCGCTCTGGCACATTGGAGCTGGTTTCCCTCCCTCCCGGTGTTCGTCCCATCACCTGCAAGTGGGTCTACAAGATTAAGACTCGCTCCGATGGTTCTCTTGAGCGCTACAAAGCTCGTCTTGTGGCCCGTGGTTTTCAGCAGGAGCAGGGACGAGACTATGATGAGACATTCGCTCCTATGGCTCACATGACCACTGTCCGCACTCTCCTTGCTGTGGCTTCTGTTTGTCAGTGGTCTATCTCTCAACTTGATGTGCAGAACGCCTTTCTCAATGGCGAGCCGCGTGAGGAGGTTTACATGCAGCCACCACCGGGGTATTATGCTCCTGACGGTATGGTCTGTCGACTTCGCCGCTCCCTCTATGGACTTAAACAGGCCCCTCGCGCTTGGTTTGAGCGTTTCGCCTCTGTGGTGACTGTTGCTGGTTTCTTGCCCAGTGATCATGATTCCGTGTTGTTTGTTCACACGTCTCCTCATGGTCGGACTCTTCTCCTTCTTTATGTTCAATACGTGCCTTGCTGCCCCTTCTGTCACTGGGTAAGGACACCGCAAGATCGAACCCAAAGCTAAGCACTTCTCCCATGGCAAGAACTACCAATCTAGTTGGCCAAACCAAATGGATAATTCGAAGAGACTTGCAAAGATAACCAATCATACATAAAAGAATTCAGAGAAGATTCAAATATTATTCATAGATAGACTTGATCATAAACCCACAATTCATCGGTCTCAACAAACACACTGCAAAAGAAGAAGATTACATCGAATAGATCTCCACAAGAGAGGGGGAGAACATTGTATTGAGATCAAAGTTTTAGATAGCGCGCTAAGCCTCTTAGCGTCGGCCTGACCAAGAGCTATGAAACGCTATAGCGCAGCTATAGCGTGCTAAGCCCCATTTAGCGTTTCAGTATAAATCAATAAAAAATGAAAAAATAAACATAGAATCAGTCATCAACTTGACATATATATACTTGAAAATGGACATATATCAACTACCATACAGCCAAGTTAATAGAAAAATGATACTGTATTATGTAGTTCCTACCATACTCATGCAAACAGCCACATAACATAGTATTATGTAGTTCCTACCATACATAATAAGGACATATATCAGGAGATGGTTCAATTCATTACATAACAGAGCAATGTTTGGCATAGCAACTAGCAACATACCACCAGCACACTTTGAATAACAAAAGTGGTACATAAACAACATGAGATGGTCCGGTTTATAAGTTCAGCCAACTAACTTGACATAGCAACATAACAACATACCACCAGCACACTTTGAAACAACAAAAGTGGTACACCCAACCATGCAATTAATCCGAGTCAGCAAAGGCCGAGGGAGACTCATCTTCTGATTCCGACGAAGAAGAATTGGAAGAGGCAGAAAGTATAGCTTCCTCATCGACACTATTAAGGAGAGATTGCAAGCTCTTCTTCCTCTTCTTTCTAGGAGGCGCAGTAGGCCTCTTCTTCTTTTTCCCTTGTTCTTGTGATGTTGAAGCTCTCTCTTGTTGAGTTTGATCTTCATCACCAACATGTTCAACAACATTATCATTTCCAACAATGCCGGTGATGAACTCGTTATCCTCGTCCTCAAGAACATCAACGATTGTCTTCTCTATTGGGTCTCTACTCTTGTTCTCTCTCTTATGCTTCATCCTAGAGTTGAACTTGATAAATACAAGATCACTCATCCTATCATGGAGTAGCCTGCTGCGTTTCTTTGTATGAACCTATGTAAGTGAACAAAATCAAGTATGGAACACATGGCCTCAATGTGAGAAGTGCAAGGAACTATATTTTGTACTTGTGAACCTTGTAATTGTCTTTCTTACTTGTTCAAATGCTGACCAATTTCTCTCACAAGCTGAGGAGCTACATGTCAAACTCAAAATCTTCATTGCCAAGTCCTTCAACAGGGGTGCACATGTGCCATAATTCAGCCACCATTTTGCTGCATTAAGACATTGAAACATTATATTAGTTAGGCAAGTACAAAGAGGGGAGACAGAGGAAGTGTTATGAAATAACATCACAAGATTTCAGCAAACACTCACCTGGAGAAAAGTTTTTCCTTTTTCTCTGTCGTACAGCAATGTCCATTCCAAAGGAATCTTCCTCCGCCTCGTATTTGTCGAGTTCATCAATAAGCTCATCTTGAGTTTTTTGAGCTTCAATCATCCTTGTGATGCAATGGACCACGGCTGCTCTAAATGATCCATCCCTCTCTATCACAACCTTGTTTGGATAATAATAATAGGGGTTCAGAAAGTACCCAGCCAAATGTAATGGCGACTTGAGTTTGCTGTCCCATCTCTTGTCAATGATATCAATAACACATTTGAAGCGACTCTCGTCATTATCAAAACTTGCAGCAATTTCCTTTTTTGCATCCAACATACAACCATATAAGAATCCCATTGCGGGCACATCACTATCCATTCTTCTTAGCACATTAGCCATTGGCTCAAAGTAGTTGACAGCAACGCCAACACCTTTCCAGAAGGCTTCCAATTGCACCGTTTTGTGAGCCATCTTCCCCTTGTCCTTCTCTAAGTAACCCATTTCATGTAGCTCATCCAATCTGAATAGTTTAAGCATTTCCTTCTTGTTGTCTTGCAAGCTTTTAAGATTGAGATAAGCCGTGGCAAACCTAGTAATACCTGACCGTACCAAGTCTTTCCCAAGTGTTTTCCTCATCAGAGATAACACCCTTGTGTGAGCATACAAGAACACCGTTACTTGTCTTGCTTGGGTAATTATTTTGTCAACCGATCCAAGCTTCCCTATGTCCTCCAACATGAGATCAATACAATGGGCTGCACATCCATTCCAAAAAATGGAAGGTCGCTTTGCTTTCATTAGACTTGCTGCTGCTACATTGACACTAGCATTGTCGGTCACCACTTGAACGACTTTGTCTGCCCCTATATCTTCAATGCAATTATCAACGAGGTCAAAGATGTATTTGCCATTTTTTTGGACAGATGAACAATCAACTGAATTCAAGAATATGACTCCTTGAGAACTATGCACAACTAGGTTCATTACCCCCCCTGCCCTTTTTATCTGTCCATGCATCTGTCATTACGGTACAACCTGTGTGCTCCCATGCTTGCTTATGTGGTTTGAATGAATCTAACACCTTCTTCTTCCTTTTCTGCAAGAATGGTCCACTCATCTCATATGCAGTAGGCCCATCAAAGTTTGTGCCAACATCTCCAATGGCCTGAAGCATACATGCAAAGCTAGGAAGTGTGACAGTGTTATGTGGGATGCTAGCTTCATAGAAAAATTGACATATATATCCACAAGCTCTATCCCTCCTCTGTTGTCTTTCCTGAGTTGACAACTTCGACTGAACCTTTTCGGATTCACAATTTCTTTTTTGCTTCCTCTTGACAGTTTCTTCTATACTAGGCTTGCAGAATTTGTCCATAGGGCCACCCATTGAGCTGCTTGTGCCTGGTTTTGACCTCAAAATCACAACCTGATTGCCATCTTCTTCATCAGTTCCTTGTTCTCCATCGGAGTGATCTAAGTCAACACTAGATCTGAGCGCCTCCAATCCCTCGATCTTTTTTTTCCTTCAACTCAGCACTCTTTAGGAGCAAAGCTATCATCTCCAGCCTGACATCACTAGGAACCTTCTTGCATGGTAAGACACCACAATTTGTTATTTGTGAAAGGTGAAACTTTATCCTTGTAATGCCAGCTGTGCATATCTTGCCACAAAAGTTGCATCGCTGCCAATGCTTCTTGTTCACATCTGGAAGAGTGCAATACTTCCACGCAGGGTCATCCGAATCAACTTGAGGGAGTGCAGGTGCTGCTACTGAGGCAGTGCTTGAGCCACCAGCACCTATGCAGATTAAGGCAATCCAGAGTACGTGACAGAAAAATGTACATCAGTAGCAAATAAACTTTCAATGTATCTGTATTCTGTATATAACTGAAAACTTCAGCAGATTCCTATAGTAGTACAAGCATCCACAAGAAGAGATAACAAAGGATAGATGAGCTTACCTGCTGACGGGATTTGCTGGCTCATGGTCGCCTTGTGGATGCGGTCGTCGCCGTCAGCAGAGGAAGTGGCCAGGAGGGAGCAGCCGAGAGGAAATGTCCGAGAGCTGCGCCGCCTGGTGGAAGGAATACCCCGTCGCTGGAGGGAGTGGCGAGGAAGGTCAGTCGCCGGAGTGGCAGCTCGAGGCCCTCGCCATGGTTGGTCGTTGGTCGGCCGCCGCCATGATCCTGTTTGAGATGAGGACGGGAGTGGGGATAGGGTTTCGCTCGAGAGGAGGGTTGGGGGCATAGTATTCGACTATTGGTAGGCTTGGGCTTTGGCCCGCGTAGCGATTTCATTTTGGGCCGAAAATTTTAGGTCAAAGACGCGGGACGCTAACGCTAGAGGCCCAATTTTCAGCGCTAAATGACATCTAGCGCGCTATTAGCACGCTAACTCTTCGTACGTGAAATCGAGCTTCGCGTAGCGCACCACAGTCAGGATGCGTGTAGCGCCGCTATAGTGCGCTATCTAAAACTTTGATTGAGATCCAAAAAGAGAGAAGAAGCCATCTAGCTAATAACTATGGACCCGAAGGTCTGAGGTAAACTACTCACACTTCATCGAAGGGCTAGGATGATGTAGAAGCCCTCCGTGATGACGACCCTCTTCCGGCGGAGCTCCGGAACAGGCCCCAAGATGGGATCTCGTGGATACACAAAGTTGCGGCGGTGGAATTAGGTTTTTGGTTCCTGTTCTGATTGTTTGGGGGTACGTGTGTATATATAGGAGGAAGAAGTACGTCGGTGGAGCACCGAGGACCCCACGAGGCAGGGGGCGTGCCCTAGGTGGGGGGGGGTGCGCCCCCACCCTCTGGCCTCCTATTTGACTCCCTGGAGTAGGGTCCAAGTCTCCTGGATCACGTTCGGTGAGAAAATCACATTCCCGAAGATTTTATTCCGTTTGGACTCCGTTTGATATTCTGTTTCTCCGAAACACTGAAATAGGCAAAAAAAAAACAGCAATTCTGGGTTGGGCCTCCGGTTAATAGGTTAGTCCCAAAAATAATATAAAAGTGGAAAATAAAGCGCAATATAGTCCAAAACAGTAGATAATATAGCATGGAGCAATCAAAAATTATAGATACGTTGGAGACGTATCAGGCATCCCCAAGCTTAATTCCTGCTCGTCCTCGAGTAGGTAAATGATAAAAAGAGAATTTTTTATGCCGAGTGCTACTTGGCATAATTTCAATGCAAATCTTCTTAATTGTGGTATGAATATTCAGATTAGAGAGATTCAAGACAAAAGTTTATATTGACATAAAAATAATAATGCTTCAAGCATACTAACAAAGCAATTATGTCTCAAAATAACATGGCCAAAGAAAGATATCCCTACAAAATCATATAGTCTGGCTATGCTCTATCTTCACCACACAAAGTATTTAAATCATGCACAACCCCGATGACAAGCCAAGCAATTGTTTCATACTCTAACTTTTTCAATCTTCATGCAATACATGAGCGTGAGCCATGGATATAGGACTATAGGTGGAATAGAATGGTAGTTGTGGAGAAGACAAAAAGGAGGGGAAGATAGTCTCACATCAACTAGGCGTATCAACGGGCTATGGAGATGCCCATCAATAGATATCAATGTGAGTGAGTAGGGATTGCCATGCAACGGATGCACTAGAGCTATAAATGTATGAAAGCTCAACAAAAGAAACTAAGTGAGTGTGCATCCAACTTGCTTGCTCACGAAGACCTAGGGCAATTTGAGGAAGCCCATCATTGGAATATACAAGCCAAGTTCTATAATGTAAAATTCCCGCTAGTATATGAAAGTGACAACATATGAGACTCTCTATATGAAGAACATGGTGCTACTTTGAAGCACAATATATGAGACTCGCTATATCATGGTGCTACTTTGAAGCACAAGTGTGGAAAAAAGATAGTAGCATTGCCCCTTTTTATTTATTTTCTTTTTTTTGGGCATTTTTTTCTTTGGCCTTTCTCTTTTTTTGGGACAATGCTCTATTGAATGATGATCATCACACTTTTATTTATTTACAACTCAATGATTACAACTCGATTCTAAAACAAAGTATGACTCTATATGGATGCCTCCGATGGTGTACCGGGATATGCAATGAATCAAGAGTGACAAGTATGAAAATATTATGAACGGTGGCTTTGCCACAAATACTATGTCAACTACATGATCATGCTAAGCAATATGACAATGATGAATGTGTCATGATGAACTAGATGGTGGAAAGTTGCATGGCAATATATCTCGGAATGGCTATGAAAATGCCATAATAGGTAGGTATGGTGGCTGTTTTGAGGAAGGTATATGGTAGGTGTATGATACCGGCGAAAAGTGCGCGGTATTAGGGAGGCTAGCAAAGGTGGAAGGGTGAGAGTGCGTATAATTCATGGACTCAACATTAGTCATAAAGAACTCATATACTTATTGCAAAAATCTAGAAGTTATCAAAGCAAACTATTACGCGCATGCTCCTAGGGGGATAGATTGTTGGAAAAGACCATCGCTCGTCCCCGACCGCCACTCATAAGGAGGACAATAAATAAATAAATTATGCTCCGACTTCATCACATAACGGTTCACCATACGTGCATGCTACGAGAATCACAAACTTTAACACAAGTATTCTTTAAATTCACAACTACTCAACTAGCATGACTTTAATATTATCACCTTCATATCTCAAAACAATTATCATGCTTCAATCTTTTCTTAGTATTCAACACACTCAAAATAAAGTTTCACAAATCTTAAATACCAAGCATATTATTATTAAGCAAATTACCATGATATTAAGAGACTCCCAAAATAATTTAAGCGAAGCATGAGAGATCAATAGTTTCTTTAAAACAAATCCACCACCATGCTCTAAAAGATCTAAGTGAAGCACATAGAGCAAAATTATAATGCTCAAAAGATATAAGTGAAGCACATAGAGCAAAACTACTTAGCTCAAAAGATATAAGTGAAGCACATAGAGCAAAACTACTTAGCTCAAAAGATATAAGTGAAGCACATAGAGCAAAACTACATAGCTCAAAAGATATAAGTGAAGCACATAGAGTATTCTATCAAATTTTAATTCATGTATGGCTCTCTCAAAAAGTGTGTACAGCAAGAATGATTGTGGCATACTAAGACACAAAGACACACAAATAATACAAGACTCTCCAAGCAAAACACATATCATGTTGGTGAATAAAAATATAGCTCCAAGTAAATTACCGATGGAAGTGGACGAAAGAGGGGATGCCTTCCGGGGCATCCCCAAACTTTGACTTTTTGGTGTCCTTGGATTATCCTGGGGGTTCCATGGGCATCCCCAAGCTTAGGCTCTTGCCACTCCTTGTTCCATGATCCATCAAAAGAATTCACCCAAAACTTGAAAACTTCACAACACAAAACTCAAAATAGAAAACTCGTGAACTCCGTTAGTGAAAGAAAACAAAAGACCACTTCAAGGTACTGTAATGAACTCATTCTTTATTTATATTGGTGTTAAACCTACTTTATTCCAACTTCTCTATGGATTATAAACTATTTTACTAGCCATAGATTCATCAATATAAGCAATCAACACACGAAAAACAGAATCTGTCAAAAACAGAACAGTCTGTAGTAATCTGTAGCTAGCGCAAGATCTGGAACCCCAAAAATTCTAAAATAAATTGCTGGACGTGAGGAATTTATCTATTAATCATCTTCAAAAAGAATTAACTAAATAGCACTCTTTAAATAAAAACGACAGCAGCTCTCGTGAGCGCTAAAGTTTCTGTTTTTTTTACAGCAAGTTCAACAAGACTTTCCCCAAGTCTTCCCAACGGTTCTACTTGGCACAAACACTAATTAAACACAAAAAAACACAACCAAAACAGATGCTAGATAATTTATTTATTACTAAACAGGAGCAAAAGGCAAGGAATAAAAATAAAATTGGGTTGCCTCCCAACAAGCGCTATCGTTTAACGCCCCTAGCTAGGCATAAAAAGCGAGGATAGACCTAAGTATTGTCATCTTGATTCTTAATTCTTTTAGCGATGTTATGCTCAAATCCGGGAGGTTCCTTACGTTTCCCTTCATATTCAGAGGTCTTGAGATCTAAAGAATACAACCGCTTATTGCAAAGAGTAATCAACATATTCATGCGGTGAAGATTTACGCTAACGCTCTTAAGAGGTTCAAGAGATTTCTGTAAAATCTTAGTTACTTCGCAAATTTTCTCAAAAACTTGCGTTTTCTCTTGGGTATGATGGGGCCCCTTCTGTTGAGGTAAAGTTCCTACTATACCTTCTATAATTTCATGCGCGATACTGGTATCAATTTCAATAAAATTGCCTTTGGCAACACAATCCAAAAGTTGTCTATGAGACATATTAAGCCCAACATAAAAGTTGCGAAGCAAAATTCTGAAATTTACTTCTATGGTGCATTTACGATAAGATTCCATCATTCTAAACCAAGCATCCTTTAAGTTTTCTCCTTGCTTTTGTTTGAAGTGAAGGACTACAAACTCGGGAGACATAGGAGCAGAAAGAGGACTAGCCATGACGACAAACAAACAAACTAGCACGCGAGCAAACAAGAGGCAAATAGAGAGGGAGGATAGAGAGAGAGAGGGCGAATAAAACGGCAATGGTGTAGTGGGGGAGAGGAAAACGAGAGGCAAATGGCAAATAATGTAATGCGAGAGATAGGGGTTGTGATGGGTACTTGGTATGTTGACTTTTTGCGTAGACTCCCCGGCAACGGCACCAGAAATCCTTCTTGCTACGTCTTGAGCTTGCGTTGGTTTTCCCCGAAGAGGAAGTGATGATGCAGCAGAGTAGCATAAGTATTTCCCTCAGTTTTTAAGAACCAAGGTATCAATCCAATAGGAGGCCACGCTCAAGTCCCTCGTACATGCATAAAACGATAGCTACTCGCAACCAACGCGATTAGGGGTTGTCAATCCCTTCACGGTCACTTACGAGAGTGAGATCTGATAGATATAATATTTTTGGTATTTTTGGTATAAAGATGCAAAGTACAAAGTAAAGGCAAAGTAAAAAAGCAAAGCAAGATTAAAGTGATGGAGATTGATATGATGAGAATAGACCCGGGGGCCATAGGTTTCACTAGTGGCTTCTCTCAAGAGCATAAGTATTCTACGGTGGGTGAACAAATTACTGTTGAGAAATTGACAGAATTGAGCATAGTTATGAGAATATCTAGGCATGATCATGTATATAGGCATCATGTCCGTGACAAGTAGACCGAAACGATTCTGCATCTACTACTATTACTCCACTCATCGACCGCTATCCAGCATACATCTAGAGTATTAAGTTAAAAACAGAGTAACGCCTTAAGCAAGATGACATGATGTAGAGAGATAAATTCATGCAATATGAAATAAACCCCATCTTGTTATCCTCGATGGCAACGATACAATACGTGCCTTGCTGCCCCTTCTGTCACTGGGTAAGGACACTGCAAGATCGAACCCAAAGCTAAGCACTTCTCCCATGGCAAGAACTACCAATCTAGTTGGCCAAACCAAACGGATAATTCGAAGAGACTTGCAAAGATAACCAATCATACATAAAAGAATTCAGAGAAGATTCAAATATTATTCATAGATAGACTTGATCATAATCCCACAATTCATCGGTCTCAACAAACACACCGCAAAAAGAAGATTACATCGAATAGATCTCCACAAGAGAGGGGGAGAACTTTGTATTGAGATTCAAAGAGAGAGAAGAAGCCATCTAGCTACTAACTATGGACCCGAAGGTCTGAGGTAAACTACTCACACTTCATTGGAGGGGCTAGGATGATGTAGAAGCCCTCCGTGATGACGGCCCTCTTTCGGTGGAGCTCCGGAATAGGCCCCAAGATGGGATCTCGTGGATACAGAAAGTTGCGGCAGTGGAATTAGGTTTTTGGCTCCTGTTCTGATTGTTTGGGGGTACATGTGTATATATAGGAGGAAGAAGTACATCGATGGAGCACCGAGGGGCCACAAGGCAGGGGGGCGCGCCCTAGGGGGGGGGCGCCCCCCACCCTCGTGACCTCCTCTTTGACTCCCTGGAGGAGGGTCCAAGTCTCATGGATCACGTTCGGTGAGAAAATCACGTTCCCGAAGATTTTATTCCGTTTGGATTCCGTTTGATATTCGGTTTCTCCAAAACACTGAAATAGGCAAAAAATAGCAATTCTGGGCTGGGTCTCCGGTTAATAGGTTAGTCCCAAAAATAATATAAAAGTGGAAAATAAAGCCCAATATAGTCCAAAACAGTAGATAATATAGCATGGAGCAATAAAAAATTATAGATACGTTGGAGACGTATCAATCATCACTGGTGACGACTCTGACTACATTGCCTTTGCTAAGGCTCGCCTTCACGACCAGTTCCTCATGACTGATCTTGGTCCTCTTCGCTATTTTCTTGGGATTGAGATCTCCTCGACCTCTGATGGCTTCTACATCTCTCAAGAGAAATATATTCAGGATTCTCTTGCTCGAGCTGCTCTCAGTGATGACCGCACTATTGTGACTCCTATGGAGCTCAACATTCAGCTTCGTGCCTCTGATGGTGACCCTCTTCCTAATCCCACTCACTATCATCACCTTGTTGGTAGGCTTTTCTATCTTGCTGTTACGCGTTCGGACATCTCCTATCCCGTTCACATCCCGAGTCAGTTTGTTTCAGCCCCCACCTCTGTCCACTATAGTCACCTCCTTCGTGTTCTACGATATCTTCGTGGCACGATCTCTCAACGTCTTTTCTTTCCCCGCTCCAGTTCTCTTGAGCTCCAGGCTTACTCTGATGCTACCTGGGCTAGTGATCCCTCTGATCGACGCTTGCTGTCTGCTTACTGTGTCTTTCTTGCTGGCTCTCTTATTGCCTGGAAGACCAAGAAACAGACTGCAGTGTCTCGCTCGAGTACAGAGGCTGAGCTGCGTGCCATGGCTATGTTGACAGCTGAGGTGATCTGGTTACGATGGTTACTTGAGGATTTTGGTGTGTCTGGTACTACCTCGACTCCCATACTGTCAGACAGTACTGGTGCTATCAGTATTGCGCGTGACCCGGTGAAGCACGAGCTCACCAAGCACATCAGTGTCGATGCCCACTTTGTGCGTGCTGCTGTGGAGGATCAGACTCTCGCTCTTCACTATGTGCCCTCTGAGTTACAGTTGGCTGACTTCTTCACGAAGGCACAGACTCGAGCGCAACATACCTTTTTCCTCTCCAAACTCAGTGTTGTTGATCTACCATGAGTTTGAGGGGGGGGGGTGTTAGATGTGTATAGTCTCTTTTCGGTATATCCCCATTGTATAAGGGGTCTTTCTGCACTTTACCACACATGTATATGTATTGGCCTTTGGCCCTCAGTAAAGCCAGTTGCTATTCATCCAACACACCTCGGGCGGTCCCCGCATGGCGTTCACGTGCGGCATGTGGAGCGACCTAATGCGGCCACTGAAGTCGGCCTTTCGTGAGGCTGTGGTGGGCACGTACAAGGCAGAGGCTAGCACCTGTTAGAGAATATCTGTATCCCGTAGTAATCTCAAACTCTCTTCCTATTCCTTATTCTACTCGATCTCCTGTAACTTCTCTTGTACGCCAAGCCAAGGCTACTGCCCACATCAATATATATGAGACGCGGCTCCCATCGAGGGAGTAGGAACGCTTCCACGAAACCTTTCATGGTAATCAGAGCCACATCTTCCCATACATCTAGCCATATACCAAAAACCTAGATCACACATCATCGTCTCCAATGTCTTCCTCAGCCGGCGTCGCCCTCAACCTCGGTTCGCCGCCATCTGAGAAGCTTACAAGAGAAAATTATATCCTCTAGAAGACGCAGGTTCTCCCGGCCCTGCGAGGCGCGCAGGTCACGGGGCTCCTGGACAATTCTGACGCCGCTCCGCCCAAGATGACGGAGATCACGAAGGCAGACAAGACTACGGCCCTTGAGCTGAACCCTCTGTACGGGCCCTGGATCGCCAAAGACCAGCAGGTCCTGTCATACCTCCTCAACTCTATGTCTCCAGAGATTCTAGCGCAAGTCGTTGGAAAGGACTCCACCTTCGAACTCTGGACAACAGTCACAAATCTCTTCGCCTCGCAGTCGCAGTCCCGGATCACCAACCTGAGAATTGCAATCACCAATACCAAGAAGGGCACCATGTCAAGCTCGGCGTACATGGCAAAGATGAAAGGACTCGGGTATGAACTAGCTGCTGCTGGGCGTCCCGTATCTGATCCGGAGATGGTAGACTATATCCTTGCAGGGCTGGACCGCGACTATGATTCTGTGGTAGCGGCAATCGGCGCTGTCAAGGGCACTATTACCGCGGATGATCTGTTCGCCCAAATTTCTGCTTTTGACCAGAGGATGGAGATTCTAGGCGACTCGTCCTCAGGCGGTTTTCACTCATCTGCAAACGCCGTCTACAGAGGACGAGGTCAGTCCCGTGGCAGGTCTCGCGGGCGAGGAGGCAGGGGGCGCGGCCGTGGTGATCGCGGTGACCGCCAGCCCTCTCCTGCCAATAGAGGCGGCGGCTTCAGAGGGCGCCCTCGATAGCAACAACAACAGCAGGCGCATGAGGAGCAACATGACTATCCTGAATGTCAGATTTTCTACAGACATCATCCAGGAGGTGCACGTGTCTGCTGGTGGCGTTATGAGGAGAACGATTAAGAAGAGAAGGAGGCGCATGCCGTCTCCTACGGCGTGGATACCAACTGGTACGCCGACAGTGCTGCAACAAATCATATCACATGAGAACTTGACAAGTTAACAATGCGGGAGAAATACAACGGAGGCGACCAAATTCGCACGGCAAGCGGTTCTGGTATGAATATCACACATATTGGTAGTTCAATTATTAAAAACCCCATGAAAAATTTGCACTTGAAAGATGTCTTGCATGTTCCTCAAACATCCAAAAATCTTGTTTCCGTTCATAGATTCACTCTTGATAACAATGTTCTTACAGAATTCTACCCTTATTTTTTGTTGGTTAAGGATTTGAGAACAAGGAGAGTCATTCTTAGAGGACGGTGCGTGGGAGGCCTCTACCCACTCATATCATCATCATCATCTTTCTGGTCCAACAAGCAAGCAAACATTGTCACCAAGCCATCATCATCAAGGTGGCATAGTCGTTTAGGTCATCCATCTTCAGTCATAGTTAAATATGTTCTTAGCAAAAATAAACTCTCTTATGAGAATAGTGTTGAGTCAGTTTGTGATCCGTGTCAACAAGCAAAAGGTCATCAATTACCTTACCCTATCTCTACTAGTGTGTCTACTGCTCCCCTTCAACTTATATTTTCAGATGTATGGGGGCCAGCTCCTACCTCAGTTGGTAGATTTTCTTACTATGTAAGCTTTATTGATGACTATAGTAAATTTACTTGGATTTACTTGTTAAAGAAACAATTTGATGTATTCCAAGTCTTTATCAATTTCCAAAATCTTGTTGAACGTAAACTGAACTCCAAGATCATTGCCATGCAAAGTGACTGGGGTGGTGAGTATGAAAAATTGAATTCTTTCTTCCAAAAACTTGGTATATCACATCATGTCTCTTGCCCTCATGCTCACTAACAAAACGGATTTGCTAAGAGAAAGCATCGTCACATAGTTGATATGGGGCTAGCATTGCTAGCAAATGCATCTATGCCACTCAAATTCTGGGATGAAGCATTCTTAACTGCCACATATCTCATCAACTTGCTTCCAAGTAAAGTCATCAAACTTGAAACACCCATCACACGACTCCTTGGTGTTACACCCAACTACACATCTCTTCGTGTTTTCGGTTGTGCATGTTGGCCCAACCTTAGACCCTACAACACACGCAAACTCGCTTTTCGCTCAAAAAAATGTGTCTTCTTAGGCTATAGTCCCATACATAAAGGGGTTAAATGCCTTGATGTTCCTACTAGTAGGGTCTACATATCCAGAGATGTTGTCTTTGATGAGTCCGTGTTTCCGTTTGTTTCTCTTCATCCCAATGCCGGTGCACTTCTCCGCAAGGAAATTCTCCTTCTTCCCCCACATCTTCGGTCTTTTGATCATGAGGGCGACAGTTGTACTAATCAAAGTGATGATATTTCTGCTGGTACTGGTCCTTCTTTGTTGCCTGTGCAGGTCCCTGGTGAAAACGGTGCTCAAAATGATCAAAATTTCGAAAATATAGCTCAAGATGATCTTATATTTCATGCCGAGGAAGAAGACGAACCTGGCACAGATAGCGAGGTTGATTCGGCGGCTCCTGCAACTCCTGTACGCCTGCAAACCTCGGATCACGCGAGGAAATCAGCCTCGGATCGCGCCCCCACCGGCTGCAGCGCTGATTCGAGGGAGGGCCACTCCCGCACTGCCACGACAGGCGGGACCAGCCGCGGGGCCGGATCCCCCTCGCCCAGCGTGCGCCTGCAACCGCGGTCGGGCGGGGGATCTACTGTGCCGGCTCGGGCGGTTGGCACCCGTGTGCGGTCAGAGGAGGCGGCCACACCAGCGGCTACATCAGATACTACGGGATCCTCTACGCAGGAGGCAACAAATTCATCTGTGTCAGCGCATGCAGCAGATTCTTCAGGATCTTCTGCAGCGAGTGTTCCTGTGATCCAGCCAGCTTCCTCACGAGTGATGACCCGGCTACAAAAGTTATACGAAATCCTAAAATAAGAAAAGATGGAACTATACCATATGGAATGTTGTGTATTTCAGGAGAACCAACAACATTGAGTAGTGCACTTGATGATCCTAAGTGGAAGAAGGCAATGGATGAGGAATACTCTGCACTTATGAGGAACAAGACATGGCATCTTGTACCAAATCAGAAAGGTAAAAATATCATCGATTGCAAATGGGTATACATAATTAAAAAGAAGGCAGATGGCTCCATTGACAGGTACAAGGCACGTCTAGTTGCAAAGGGCTTTAAACAACGTTATGGTATTGATTATGAGGACACTTTTAGTCCTATTGTGGAAGCTGCAACTATCAGACTTTTGCTAGCCATTGATGTATCCAGGGGTTGGAGCCTACGACAGCTAGATGTACAGAATGCATTTTTGCATGGTATTCTGGAAGAGGAAGTGTTTATGAGACAACCACCTGGTTATGAGGATAAGAAGTTACCACAACATGTTTGCAAGCTTGATAAAGCACTCTATGGTTTGAAACAAGCACCCAGAGCATGGTATTCCAGGTTGAGCTTACAGTTGAGATATCTTGGCTTCATTGCCTCCAAGGCTGATACATCTTTGTTTATTTATAACAAGGCTGGAGTGGTTATTTTTGTGCTTATATATGTTGATGATATCATAGTTGCAAGTTCTTCACAAAATGCTATTAATGCACTCCTGCATGATCTGAGCTCAGAGTTTGCCTTGAAGGATCTAGGTGACTTACATTTCTTTCTCGGTATTGAAGTCAAGAAAACTCAAGATGGTATTGTGTTAAATCAGGAGAAAATATATCATTGAGCTTCTTTCTCGCATGGGAATGAAAGATTGTAAGCCAGTTCCTACACCTTTATCTTCCTCAGAAAAACGCTCAGCATATGAAGGTGTGCCACTTCAGGAGGAGGAGAGCACAAGGTATAGGAGTACTGTGGGAGCATTACAATATCTAACTCTCACACGTCCAGATATCTCGTTTGCTGTCAACAAGATTTGTCAATATTTGCATGCACCTACTTCTGCACATTGGTCACCTGTTAAGAGAATTGTAAGATATGTGAAGCATATTATGGGAACATGACTTCATTTCAAACGTTCTAATTCCTCTCTTGTGAGTGCATTCTCTGATGCTGACTGGGCAGGATGCAGTGATGATAGAAGATCAACTGGAGGTTTTGCAGTATTGTTTGGGTCTAATCTTGTTTCTTGGAGTGCTAGAAAGCAAGCCACTGTGTCACGGTCAAGCACAGAAGCTGAATACAAGTCCTTGGCGAATGCAATTGCTGAGATCATTTGGGTTGAATCACTTCTTGAGGAGTTGGGAATCAAGAAGAATCGTATCTCATGTTTATGATGTGATAACTTGGGAGCAACATATTTATCTGCAAATCCAGTGTTTCATGAAAGAACAAAGCACATAGAAATTGACTTTCACTTTGTGCGAGAAAGAGTTGCAGCAAAGAAACTTGAGATACGGTTTATTCCCTCCAAAGATCAAGTAGCAGACGGTTTTACAAAGGCATTATCAGCAAGACCATTTGAGGAGTTCAAGAGTAATCTTAATTTAGGATAGTTGAGATTAAGGGAGGGTGTTAGAGAATATCTGTATCCCGTAGTAATCTCAAACTCTCTTCCTATTCCTTGTTCTACTCGATCTCCTGTAACTTCTCTTGTACGCCAAGCCAAGACTACTGCCCACATCAATATATATGAGACGCGGCTCCCATCGAGGGAGTAGGAACGCTTCCACGAAACCTTTCAATACCGTTGACTTCCACGACGCGCCGGAGGAAGCGCGCGGCCAGATCAACGCGTGGGCGGCTCAGGCGACGAGGAACCTTATCGACTCGGTCCTCCCAGAGGGGTCGATACACCGAAGGACCCAGGTCGTGCTCGGCAACGCAATGTACTTCAAGGGCATGTGGGAGGACCAGCCGTTTGACATGAGAGATGAGACACACCACGCACAAGCCCTTCCACCGGCTGGACCGCGGCCAGGTTGACGTACCCTTCATGCAGAGCCGGGACTCGCAGTTCGTTGCCATGCACCACGGGTTCAAGGTGCTCAAACTCCGGTACAGGATGGGGGCGCTAGATCACGAGGGCACCACAAAACATCCTCCTCCATTGGGCCGTCCTGATTCTGATCCCTACAACTACAATGGTGTTGGTGCTGCTCCGTACATCCATCCCGGCCCTAGTGCTGCATACAACCGTGGGGGTGGGGGTCCGTCTCCAAATTATTTTCCCGTCAGACCTCACCCATACTCCCACCAACATTACTATCCTCCTCCGTTCGGCAACTCCTTCTCTCCCCACACCTATCCGAGGCCATATCCTCCTTATGGTGCACTTGGCCCCGTTGGCTACCCTCCTAACCCCTACTTCCCCCGCCATGATGCATTTGGCAACAGCTACTACGCGCCTAATACATGGGCAGGACATGCTTATCCATCCCCATCCCAGTGTGCAGCTGTTCCGTGGGTGCGCTCCGGCTCTGACTATACCGGGCCAACACAATTCTCCATGTGCATCTTCCTCCCGGATGCCTACGACGGCCTATGGTGGCTGCTACTGCTAGACATGATGGCATCCCGGCCTGGGTTCCTGCACGACCACCTGCCGATGCAGCGAATCGCCCTCCGCGAGCTCCGGATGCCAAAGTTCAAACTGTCTTTCCACAACAGTGTGGCCGCCGTCCTCAAGAAGCTGGGGCTCCAGCTGCCGTTCAGTGAGCACGGCGACCTATCTGACATGGTAGAGGAAGACCGCTATGGCTTGCCGATAGTGGTGGGGGATGTCATCCACAAGGTTGTCGTCGAGGTAAACGAGCAAGGGACTGAAGCTGCGACGGTCACCACCGAGTGCGGCTATGGAGGATGCAGCTGATTGCCGCCGCCATCTCCACAAGTGGGTTTCATCTTCGACCATCCGTTTGCCTACAACATAATGGAGGAGGTGACACTAGTAGAAAAAGGGTCATTAGTCCCGGTTCATAAGGGCCTTGCCGCTGGCTAGAGCTCCACCTTTAGTCCCGGTTGGTAACATCAACCGGGACTAAAGGTAATTTTTTTATTTTTTTTCTCGATTTTCAAATTTCTGAATTATTTTATAATTTAATCTCTAATCACCCACCCCTCATCACTGCTCAATTTAACCTCTAATCTCTAATCACCCCTCATCATTCCAAATCATCTAACTTCCCGATCGGTCACCCATCCCTCTCACTACTCCAGCCCGAGCAGGCTTAACTTTCGGGTTCTATTCTCCTTCGTTTTCAAGTCTGCACTTGTTATTTTCCTAACAATAGTAAGATGTAAATCCTATTAACCCTTGGGACTTTAGCTTGAGCATGAAGTCACACATTTCACTGTTTGAGTTTGAAACTATTATTGTACAAAACAATAATTATTTAGTAACACTAATATTTCTTGAATAAATAGTTTGGCCATAGTTTGACCACAGTTTGACCAGATTTGACCAAAATTCAAAAAAACCGAAATAATTATTTAGTAACACTAATATTTCTTGAATAAGCAGTTTGACCATTGTTAGACCATAATTTGACCAGATTTGACAAAAATTCAAAAAAACTGAAATGATTATTTAGTAACACTAATATTCTTGAATACTTATTTAATAACACTAATACTTCTTGAATAAAGAGTTTGACCATAGTTTGACCAAATTTAACGAAAATACGAAAAAAACTGAAATTTGAGCATAACTTTTTATCCTTTTAGAATTTGAGAATTCTAAAAATTTGCAAACAGGCCGTAGGCAAAGGGCATCACACCCTCTAGTCTCGGTTCGTGTCTCAAACCGGGACTAAAGGGCTCAGGTGAACCGGAACTAATGCCTTAGCCGCACGAACCGGGACCAATGCTCACATTAGTCCCGGTTCATGACTGAACCGAGACTAATGTGAATATTGCCCTGTGACCAAAGCCCTGTTTTCTACTAGTGTGACCGGCACAGTTGTGTTTGCAGGGCACGTCCTAGACCCCTCCAAGGAGTAATAGCTAGCTGTTGAGGTCAACCAACACATTTTTGTCTTTTTTCATTCAATCCATAACTGCTCTGCTGCATACGAGATTGCGAACCCTGCTTATGACGAATTTATTTATACGAATGACTGTTTTTCACATTGTGCTTCAGTTTGATTATATTTAAGAGATGTCTTCCTTGTATATGCATTGTGCTTCAGTTTAATAATCAAGACAACTTGATTATGTCCACTTTAGATAGAGTTTTTGTTTCTGTTGATTGGGATGGGATTTTCCTTGGGGCCTCTATCAAAGCCCTACCCAGAGTGGGGAGTGATCACACTCCTCTAGTATTCAATACTACTTCTGGGCTCTCGAACCCTACTTCTAAATTCTTTAGATTTGAAAAATGGTGGCTTAATATTCCTGGTTTTGATGATGTTATTCATAAAGCTTGGAACTCTAAGTGTAAAGCCACCAAGGCCATTGATATCTGGCAGTTTAAAATCAGGACTACTAGGAAAGCTGCTAAGGGTTGGTGTGCTAATTATGAAGCAGACCAGAATAGAAATAAGCAGGCATTAGTGGCTGAATATAATTTTTTAGATATCCTAGCTGAAACTCAACCTTTATCTCCTAACTCTAAGAATAAAATGAAAAATATTGCAGGTGAGCTGAATGAAATCTAGAGAAGGGAGGAGATCAAGGCTAGGCAGAGGTCCGGAGAGAAAGAGATTTTGGAGAGTGAATATAACACTGGGTATTTCAAAGCAGTGGCAAATCAGAAGAGGAGAAAGAAACAGATTGCTATGCCAGAAACCCCTTCAGGTCTTGTGGAGGATACCCAAGGTATTCTTCAAATAGCTGTAGATTATTATAAAAAAAATTTGGTTATGTTCCTACCATCATGGATGACTTCTGGGATCATGATAGCATGCTCTCTCCTGAGAACTTTAATTTACTTGAAAAACCTTTCTCTGAGGAGGAAATTAAGGCTGCTGTATTTGGCTCATATGCTGAAGGAGCATCTGGACCAGATGGTTTTCCTTTCTTGTTTTATCAAAAGTACTGGGATTTAATAAAAAATGATCTATTTGCTCTGTTTAGAGACTGGGAGGCTGGGGAACTTGATTTGTACAGGCTTAATTTCTCCCTACTTACTTTAGTGCCTAAAGAACCTAATGCTGTTAAGCTCGATAGGTTCAGGCCTTTAGCCATGATTAATTGCAGTTTTAATTTTTTTTGCCAAGTGTGCCACCAATAGGTTTGGCCCTATTTGTAATTTTCTAATTTCTCCCAACCAGACTGCTTTCCTAAAAGGGAGATTTATCCTTGAAAGCATAGTGGCTGCTCATGAGGTAGTCCATGCAGTTGCCACCAACAAAATGTCTGGTTTCTGCTTCAAACTTGACTATGAAAAAGCCTATGACATGATCAGTAAAGAATTCCTCCTGAAAATGCTTAGGAAGAGAGGATTTGGTCCTATATGGATGCATAAAATCGAATCCTTGCTCTGCAAAGGGTCTGTTGGTGTTAGAATTAATGACACCAACAGTGAGTATTTTATAGCTGGCAAAGGGGCAAGACAGGGGGACCCTATCTCCCATCTGCTATTTAATTTAGTTGATGACGTTTTCACTAGAATTTTGATCAAAGCTACTGATGAAAACTTAATTGCTGGTGTCCCCCCCCCCTCAAATCCTGCTGGTGTCATTAGTATGCAATATGCTGATGACACCCTGCTCTTCCTAGACAAAAACTTAGAACATGCCAAAAACCTTAAATGGCTTTTATCTTGTTTTGAGTAGATCTCTGGTATGAGGATTAATTTTCACAAGTGTGACCTTGTCCCCATCAATATTGATAGGGAGGAGGCCTTAGTTTTTGCTCAAACCCTGGGTTGTAAAATTAGTACTTTCCCTATTAAGTACTTGGGCACCCCTTTACATTTTAGCAAAATTAGAAAAGAGGATCTGCAACCTATTGTGGATAAGATCATTAAGAAAGCTGCTGGGTGGAGGGGGAGACTGCTCTCCTTTGGCAAGAGACTTATTTTAGTCCAAGCCTGCTTAGCTAGCATCCCTACTTATCTTATGGGCTTTAGTAAATTTCCTAAATGGGCTATTAAACTCGTTAACTCCCAATTAGCTCATTGCTTTTGGGATGATTATGAAGGTCATCACAAATATCATTTAACTGCCTGGAACTCAATAAATATGAGGAAAGAGTTTGGTGGTTTTGGTATTACTGACATAGGAGATATGAACTTGGCCCTATTAGCCTCTTGGATTAGTAGATATTACAACTCTGAGGGCAAAATTTTGAAGAATATCATTGACTCCAAATATAACCCTCAAAACAGTAACATTTTTGCTTGTTCTTCTACTGGAGCCCCCCCCCCTTCTGGAAAGGGGTGATCTGGCAGCACAAGCTGCCAAACTTGGCTTCTCTTGGAAGATTGGTAATGGCAAGAGGACTCGGTTCTGGGAGGACCATTGGTTTGGCAATGCTACTTTGGCTACCCAATATTGGGATCTATACAACTTAGCTAATAAACATAATGTCACTATTGACAAAATTTGGGATGGTCATAACCTGAAACTTACTTTTAGAAGATGTTTTACTCAAGAGCAGATAGCTCTTTGGTTTGAACTTGTAGAAATTGCTAGTTCCATTCGTTTGGTAGATGAGGATGACTCCCCTATTTGGAATCTGAATTCTAA
>NC_041384.1:704230981-704240021 GCF_002162155.2 Triticum dicoccoides
CTCTGCCTTTGGTTAATAATAAATTACTGACCAGAGATAATTTGAGCAAAAGACAAGAGGTGGGTGATTCCACTTGCGTGTTTTGCTCTGAACAAGAATCATGTTTTCACTTATTCAGTGCCTGTGTTGTTGCTGCTGAGTTCTGGAAAGCCATCTGTATCATTACTGGAGTGAGTGAAGACATAAATATGATGTCTATCTCCTCGTACTGGCTCAGAGGAGATAAGTTCGCTGCCACTAACACGGTCCATGCGGCTGGGCTATGGGCGATCTGGAAAACTCGCAACGACATGGTTTTCAATAACGTTTGTTGGCCTGGTTTGCGGGCTATATGGAGGAGAACAACATCAAATCTGTCTACATGGGGATGCCTTTCCTCAGAAGGTGCCAGGGGCAAGCTGGAGCGGGCTGTGGAAAAGTTGGAGACAAAAGCGAGAAGCCCTCCTCTGTTGTTGTGATCCTGGCTGAGGCGGGGAAACTCCTTTTAGACCTGTTTTTATTGGCTCATGAGCCTGTAGCTTCTCTCTGTTTTAAGAGTGCACTAGCGCTGCTGGATTCTTCCTTTACTAGTTCTAGTTTCTGGCTTTGCGTTGCCATAGATTTCTGACGCTTTACTGCGGCAGCGTGCCTGCTGTCCGTCGTGAGCTCTTGTGTTGTAATATACTCTGGATCTGTTGTTTCGTTTCTTTATGAAATGGAACAGGGGCGCAGCCCTTTCTTTCTAAAAAAAATGTCTTCCTTGTATATGCGTTCTCAAACAAAATGAGGATCACCTAAAAACTCCACTCTGCCATGCAATTTACACTCACTAAATATAGATGGCATTTTTTTGTAAGTCATGATTAGTTGATCAAATTTATATGGCATTTGTTTCGAAAGAAACAGAGTCATGATTAGCGGACTGGTCAAAAACTAATTACTATACTAGAATAGAGTGATACGTATATCTCTGGTGTTGTGTAATTATAAATAGGGGATAACCTGTGATAAATATAACATCACACTGTAAAAGACACTTCTTCCAAACGTGTAACACTTGTTAAACATCTTTAATCTTGCTTCTCCTGATACTCATTGTCAGGTGTAAGTGAAGCTCTGACATAGTTATTATTTTGCGATTCAAACAAGAGCATCAGGATTATACAGTCTTGTCTAGTGCACAGCAGGATGTTATCCGGCACCTGATGTATCCTGAGTCCTGACATACCCTGAATTTGATTCAGAAGGAAATTTAGCCACTTTGTGGGCTGCTATATTTGCTTCCGTCCCTATATTACATGATAAATGTTAAAACCACTACATCCTTCTACCAGCTCTTGTTTTTCATTAATAATCGGCAAGATGCTAGCTCTATGATGCTTGTTGGATCCCCAAAATGACAGAAGCTCCTGAGAATGAGTCTGCATTGTTCCTTGTTGATTATTCAGTTTGTTCAACATTTTAGCTCCATCTCTACAAGCTAATTCTTCTCCTGTTAAAGTATTAGGGACTGAGTCATACCACTTACAGCTCGCCGCTACTACAATGCCACCATCAGCATGTCTGGTTATGAATCCTTTAGCTCTTTTTTCTTCTCTTGCATTGAAGGCTGCGTTTACATTACTTCATAGAAGCCTTCTTATGGACGTTGCCAGCTGATCTTGGTTTTTGTTTTGACTAGATGACTCGTTGCGCCAATGGTGCAAAGGGCGGGAGTGAGGCATGTATTGAGACAACATACATAAATAGTGATGATAACATAGAGTTCTAAGAAGCTTACGATCGATTATTTACAATGTTATTACCAAGAAAAATAGATTGCCAGATACATTATATAGGCGATTGTGGTTATGAAGTGATGAACAATAGATCGTGTTCGCCAGAACCGCCGCCTGTTGCGGCTGAGAAACTAATAAACTGGGTACAAAAGATGGTGGTAAGAAGCCCATGTTCTCCCAGATCGAGTATATCCTGGTCCTAAATGGTGTATCCAAGCTTCCCCATGTCATGCTTAAGTACTAATCACTTGTATACTGTGACATGGACCACTGATATCTGAAATATATATGAAAAGATCCATCAGGGCCCAGGAAAAATATGCCCTCGTAAAAGTAAAAGAATGTCCCTGCTATTTAAAAGAAGATCTGCACTAATAGAAGGAGGCCGAGGAGAAGCAGAATAAGCAAAGTAAACGCCCGAAAAATAAGAACACAACATCTTCAACATTCCGTAGCTACTCATTCAGAAAATCAGAAGCACCTGAACTAACAACTGAAAAAGTGTCCTGAAATAGAATCACACCACGAGATGGTGCCTGACATGACCTGCAACACATAAGAAAATAAGCATCCAGGGAAGATAGGCAGGCAGGCCAAGCAACTAAATTAGAACGCACACACCCATTTCTTCCACAGAGCGATGCCTGTAATACCTTTATTTTTTTTCATTACCAAATGTGAGAACGCAGGGTTATTTTTTCATTAACAAATGTGAGAATGCAGGGCGGAGAAGGATGAGGAGGCGGCGGCGGAAGCTCTATTACCTCACACATCCATTCGAAGTAATCACCTGGAGACGAAAGAGCATATTAGGATCTAGGAATTAACATAACCTCCATTGCTTTGTTCATACACACTCAATTCTGAAAAAAGGAAAACATCAGCTTCAGCAGCAAAAAAATAGAATCTGAAAATTGTGTATATATACTGAGAAAAGAAAAATAGGAATGCAGACTGTCCTATTACTCCCACTTACTCCCACATGAGAAGAGCCAAAACTATGTTCAAGCAGTATTATAAGCTAGCTTTAGATTTTATTCCATAGTAATCAGAACAGTTTTGCAAGGTAGCTCTAGATTTTATAAAATTCAAATAAGAAGCACATGCACACATGATTGTACAACTGATGCATCACCCTCTTCTTGGAATAGCCCACGGCTGATACATATAGATGAAAATTCCATCCAAACATGCTAGTGTTTTTAGGCCATTAAATGGAGGGTGATGCATATTTTGTGTGTGAAGTCCCTATTGACTCACACAAAAAACATTGGTGTTTTACCAGGCCCACTATTTTAAAATTTCAGTAAACAAAACCCATAACCCAATATTAATAGAGGGATTTTCTCCTAAGCATACAGACTGCTAATTATGTTTGCTGCCCCACCTGAACTACCACACCTTGAATCCTGCAACCTGAATGATCAGAACCTCCAACCTAAAAACAGTGGAATGATTGCTATTTCTGGTAAAGTAGATAATCAAATTAACCACTACAGAAAAATTAAGAACAACCAACCTGAACTATTGCATGAAAGATAAAGCAGTCTCTATTCTTTATTCTTTGTGAGTTGAGTGACCCCTTCCAGAGGAAATGGCCAAGTTGTCCATAAAATGGGGCACTCAAAAGTGCAGACTTCCCTCTTAAATGTTGCAACAGTATAGCTGACGACATTCAACAATGATTAAAATAATTTATGATTCTGTGTACATAAAGCAGTACCTACAAAATCCTTGTCTAGAGGCAAAAGAAATATTTTAGCGCTAGAAGCAGGAAAGAGAGCTACAAAAAGCACACAGTTTTGACAATTTCAGCTACCAATTTTTAGAAAAAGAAATCAATGGAACGTTTTATTGTGGATTGGCTAATTATCTCCTTTTCAGCAATTTTACCTACAATTTTTTTTGAGCTGTTACCTACAAATTTTTAGCAAAACAGAGATAAACTCCACAATATGAAGTAGGAGCAAGACGCGGCTAAACGATTCTGGAACCTCACCTTACAAATTGATGGAACCGACGCCTCACGACCCATCAAAGCACCAGGACATGCAAAGAAAAAAATAATGCTTCAGCCCACAAGCAATTAAGGAACACGACAAGAAAGGTCAAGGCTAGACATTCATCTTGCTGCACGAAGAGGCCAACTGAGGACCGTCTTGGAAAATGCATCGGCCCATTTCCTCATAACTGTAGTCCGAACGAATACCAGAGAATCCAATATCACTCCCACAGTCCTGACCTGGGGAAAAACCACCAATAAATCATTCATTCAACCATGATACAGGGAAGTATGTTTACATGAAACCATCCAATCATGTTCTTATTTGCTCAGCTGCATGTTCAAACTGATTCCACACAATCTGAGGAAGCCTTGCAACAAACCAATGCTACAATAGGAAATGAACCGCAGCTTGTTTCTTCTGCATCTTCCATGGCTGACGAAAATATGATAGGTTCATCTTGGCTTCGCCTTTCTGCCGAGGACACCGGCGCCGTGGACAATCACTTCTCAGCACGGCCACCTGTTGCGGCTGCTGCTCGTGTTCGCCAGAACCGACGCCTATTGCGGCTGGGAAACAACTCACCCACGTATATTTGCTTCCCACAATCCTTGCAAATCGGAGGAACACAAACAACACAGGAGGACATGGGGAGAGCAGGAGAATGAGCAAGAGGGGATCTGGAGATAGGAGGATAAACCAACCACAACCATGGGGCTCGTAAGCTAGACTCGGCGTGGACTTCGTGTGAGGGCCAATGGGCCGGTCGCCGCCCCATTCGCCAGCCGAGCACCGATGCCGAGGTCGCAGATGAAAGCCCCACCCTCCCCTACTCCTTGCGCCCCACGTCGGTCTCTTCTCCGACGCCTAGAGCTCGGGCCTCGCTGCTCCATCCTAGCAGGCTGGCCTCAATGCCCCCCCACCGGCCGGCCTCCCAGCCCTCCCCTGCTCCTCCACCCCAGCGAGAAGAGCCCGCCTCCCCAACCATTGGTCGTGGGTGGAGAAGGGGCTGTGGGGTGAGCCTCTCCTCGTCGTCGTACAGAGATAGTGGAGATGGGGGCGGCGGCAGACGAGAGAGGAGGCGGCGGCGGCAGGAGAGGAGGTGGGGGTCGCAGGTTAGATTTGTGCTCTCTCTCGCTTCTCTGCTCGCCGGGACGCAAGGGGCCACACTACTGGGCCCAGGCGTCATCGAGAGAGGCTAGGCAGGAAGTGAGGTAAAAACGAACGAGATTTGCAAAGGGTGGACGCGTGGATGGTCTGAGAATGGCTGGGTTCCTATCGTCATTAGTAGAACGCCCGTTGCTACGGGCTATAATGCATATATATATATATATATATATATATATATATATATATATATATATATATATATATATATATATATATATATTTTGAGTAACTCAACAACAATGTCATGTAAACCTCCCCTCTCTCCGCTCTTCCTCTCTCTATATATCTCCATCTCTCCCTTCCTCCGCTCACCCTTCATCTCACTCTCTCTTACTCCTTGTAGCCGCCAGAGGGGATAGACATGGATGTCCAGCGTGTTGCATGGGTAGAGTTGGGGGATACAAGAAGAATAGAGGACTCCATAAAGATTCCCTGCTAAATTTTTTTGTACTCAGCATCATCCTATTTTTTATTTTAACTGATATATCCAAATTTTCTATATTTTATAAAATGACATTAACAACGCTTCTTCATCTCAAAATGGACAGCAACTGCATCAGCATTATCAGCCATCACATCCAATCCCATCTCTGCCTCTCTCTACCATGCGCCTGCGACTGCGCCCACCACCTCACCCCGCTACTCAATGCTATTATGTGTTCACAGTATGGTCAGACATAAACTAAACATCGTGACTTGTAAAATACTCGCCCATTAAGAAATGAAATATGCCTACTAAATAGTTTTTCTTTAGTTTACATTAGTGAGGCCTCACATGAATATTGCTTTGTATCAACAAAAACTCCATCATACAATAATTAAGGGAGGTAGGCTACATGCTTGTATTTCACCTCAGAAAGGATTAAAGAATCGTCTTCAACATAAATGCTACCTGCCAAATAAAAGACATGATACCCGCAAAATAAAAGACATGCTGAAGAGGAAGGTTGTAGTTACATATGATGCCATCTAATACTTGTATATGACCATGATGTAGTAAACGCTCTACAATGTTGAGCTCATTTTTGACGTTGAACTTGTTGATATCATCCCGCAGATGTTACACCATTCACAAATGCAAGAAAAGCTTAAGGCACTGAAATCAGCTGCGGTGATATAGAACCCATGAGTACAAATTAAATGACATAGATGTCGTATGAATCGGGTTTCTCACCTTGAGGCAATGGTTGAGCATAGAGGTGAGCTTGTTGATGACCTTCCTACAGATCTTGAGGGCAGAGCCACCGACAGCATCCTCTAACGACATCTATGCTCATCGAAGTCGGTAGCGTTCTTCGTGCGCTGCTCAAGGCGAGCGGCGGACTTGATAAGAACTTTCTTGTCCACAGGCTTCAATGTGGCTCGTGTTGCTACAAGAGGAGCAGGGGCAACCGATATATAAATATACATTACTCAAATAATTTACACTCCAATATAACAGAGCCATCGCCCTTACCTTAAATATTTGCCTGCATGAACCATATAATACTACAGAAATTAGGCAAGTCAACACCAAATCCACAACATGGCTACATTATTCAACACTCACAAATGTACATATACATAACTAAGTTCACCAAGGATGTATATACCATAGTTTGTTTATCCAACAAATCGACATTTTAAACAACCTTTGTAGCATATAACCTTTCTCTTTCTCAAGATATTGTCAGTTCAATTGAGGCTTAGTGCTTTATTGAAAGCTGTCACGTAGACCATCACTTTAACAAGGTCATACTAAATATGTTGCTATTAATGACTTTTCACATGTTGTATGATCCCTGGTATCTTTTATATTTAAATAGCTACCCCCTCTAACTATTTCTCTCAACATGCAAGCATGCCGCATCATCACATAACATGCATGCGAAAAGGCCCACCCCCACTACTTAATTTCCAAAGTTACATACAATCATCAACGTGCGGGGTGTCACCTAGTATATTAAACATTAGAATGCTACCAACATACTTAATTTCCGAAGTTACATACAATTGATTTCTCAAATTTTCTCAGGGTACAATTCTTCTAAAGATCACAGAAAAATACACAAGCATTAAAAACCATAATACATGACTTCTATTAGTTTTTGTGCCAGAATTAGAAACAAATCACTTCCATTCTTGTGTATCATGGCAAATTGGCAATGGCTCACCTCAGCTCGATGTCGTCCTCCGTCTTTGTGATGTCACTCCTTTTGGGTGTTGCTTCTACAATCATCAACGTGGTAAGCAGCGCTGCTGACCACAGTCCTCACAAAAAAGAGCAGCGCCTGGCATTCATGAACCTAATAACGAATCAAATCTGACATTTGTCAATTTTATCAAAATGTGGAGCATGAAACTACAGGATAAAATTATAAAATTCTTTCCATGAACCAAAAAAATATGGGCCTGTAGCTGGAGATGAATATATTCCAATTATCATAGCTGTGACTGAGAATCTGAGATAGATGACGTACTGACGTATGTGCCGGCCGACCGGCACCTCCGTGGAGAGTGGCAGCACCAACATGAATGATATTAACGGAGATTGGTTGGTCGCAACCTGGATGGGTTGAACACTCTCCCTCCCTCCTCCGCCTTGTCATCCTTGCTACTCGTGTTTGCCGTGACAATCGCACGCCTCTGGATCTTGGAGCTGCGTACATGCATGGAACTGAAAGGCAGGAGGAAGGCAGCAAGACAATCACGTTAAAGGGAAAACATCCCTTGTTGAAGTCTTTGATGTAATTCAGGTCCGACAACAATAATGCAAACCTTCACATCAAAGTTAAGGTATTAACAATTATTATGTAGAAACGTGTTTACAACAAAGTACTTCAATAGTGGAGCAAGCTGAGCAAAGTATCCCACTTATGCGGGATATGGATCGTTTTGCAAGGACACACATACAAAATATGTGCAGAGAGGGCGATTGGGCTAAGAGAAAGGCAATGGCGGCTTACTGTGGGCTCGCATTTGCACGCGCGTTGCTCCTGCTGCATGGAGATGAACGACTCCTGCTTGGCTGAGACATGAAATCCTTTTCCTCTCTCCCCCTCTGCATCTGCAATTGTGCAATCTGTTTTCACCGAGAAAAATGCGCCAGGATCTGAACCTTGATCTAAATCCAAGGTGAATAGAATGTGACGAGATGGGTGGAGAGTAATTAGCACTAAATTATAGGGTAACCAACCAACTAATTTGTTTCTACTACAAGAAGATCAAGGGAGATGCATGTATCAATAACATGCATAAAAGTATTTCTTAAAACTAATCATGCATAAAAAATCAGCTTTCAGTATTACATACTTCCACCTCCTTCATATGCTCTACAACTTTGCTTTTACTGCTAGATCAAAGTCTCAATTGTTTAAACCCAGTTTTGATTTTAAACATTTATATTCAGATTCTAGTTAGTAGTTCCATTAGCCAGAAACTAATTCTTCAATCCACACATCATTCACTGATCTCAGGAGTAGGTAGAAGTTTACCTCAAAGTGAAGACAAAAGATTCACATGACCTCATTAAATTCTTGGTCCAATATTCATCCTCCACTTCTTTTCTGTTTCTTCTCCATTTGTTATCGGCTAAGATGACGCAGTAACATATCGCGAGAATCTGCTCCTATGCTTCCCCATCCTCAATTCTTCTTTCCTTAGACCTTGCCTGATTTTTCATCTAACTGAGACGATCAAATAGCATCAGCTTTGCACAACTTGCAAATAAGATATGAACTACAGTGCACCCATTTAATGAATGTGTTGATACAATAAACATGAGAACAGACATGGAGGAGCTCAGAACAGATCCCTGTGCTCGTTGAGCTCCTAGCTCTGGGAGTCGTCCAATGCAAATCAAGTGAAATTAGGAAGCAATGTTACTCGGATGTAAAAGAACAGTAGTAAAAAGTTCAGACGCCTTAGGTTGAAAAATAGAGATACTTCTAATCATAATTTAGCATGCAACCTAGAGTAGCCCATATGTTGAATATAAGTGCTTGCATTACCTCATAGCATTCTTTTTGATACTCATTCAGAAAGTTGGAGGCTATAACTGTCCAAAAAGATCCACTTCTCCTGAAATATTATACAAACATCACGCTGCTGGCACCCTGATTTTTACTGAAA
>NC_041384.1:704242073-704244173 GCF_002162155.2 Triticum dicoccoides
GTCTCTGATCTCAATGGTGGCGAAGAGGGTCGCGAAGGTGGCTGGGGCGTCCTTGTCGATCGACGTAGGAAACAGATCGAGGGGAATGTGTTGTACATGGAAAGGTTGAATTCCGATTTGTGATTTTTGAATCTGTTGGGAATGTGTTGGCCAAGGTAATGAAGCGAAGCGAAACCAAACAACAACTCCTTCATTAGGAGTAGAGATATACCCGTGGCTAATTCTCCTTATGCAAACAACCACTTAGAAAAGGCAAAGGTCGATGCATTAGGAAAATTAAGATTTGGAATTGATTGTCATAAAACTAAATTTTATTGATCGGTAATGTGCTATCAATTCCTTCCCGTTTATAACGTGTCTAGTTAGGAAACTTTGGAAAGGTTAGGAAAGTTTTTATTGTGAAGGTAAAAAAAACAACTTCATGAGATATGGTGGTGGGATGTGAGACGAAAATAAACCAGACGGAAGTAAACCGTGGACGCAATCCTACCAACTCAGACATTAAGAGTAGAGAGTGATTGATGCACGATTGATACGTGATTGATGCCATTGATTGGCGAGGGTGTGGGCCGCTCTGCGGGGCGTCACTGGAAATCCGCGACGGCAGCGGCGGCGGCTCGTCTCTGATCTCAACGGTGGCGAAGAGGGCCGCGAAGGCGGCTGGGGCGTCCTTGTCGATCGATGTAGGAAACAGATCGAGGGGAATGTGTTGTACATGGAAAGGTTGAATTCTGATTTGTGATTTTTGAATCTGTTGGGGATGTGTTGGCCAAGGTAATGAAGCGAAGCGAAACCAAACAACAACTCCTTCATTAGGAGTAGAGATATACCCGTGGCTAATTCTCCTTATGCAAACAACCACTTAGAAAAGGCAAAGGTCGATGCATTAGGAAAATTAAGATTTAGAATTGATTGTCATAAAACTAAATTTTATTGATTGGTAACGTGCTATCAATTCCTTCTCGTTTATAATGTGTCTAGTTAGGAAACTTTGGAAAGGTTAGGAAAGTTTTTATTGTGAATGTAAAAAACAACTTGATGAGATATGGTGGTGGGATATGAGACGAAAATAAACCGGACGAAAATAAACCAAACGAAAATAAACCAGACGAAAGTAAACCGTGGACGCAATCCTACCAATTCAGACATTAGGAGTAGAGATTTATATGTTCAATTCCTTGTCCTGAGGGTTTTGCACTCAACATCAAATCCACAGCCATATCATGTGCCCACCTGCAAGCTTGAATTGGATTAATTCAGTATTCTCCTTGAATTCTGTTATTTTGTAATGTCCACACTGACCACATGCCACACAAAATATATCATGCTTTCTCCGATTCCACATATATCATTATCTAGAATGTCTTGGGCCCAAGTTAGCTCATGCAGTTTGGGAAGCTTAATGCCATAACGTTTCTTAAAAAAACTCCTTGAATACTCGGGCATAACAACATTCTGTCAAAGCATCGAAGATAGTATGGACATGGACCACTGATATATCCTGGTCCTAAATGGTGTATATCCTGGTCCCAGATCGAGTATATCCTGGTCCTAAATGGTGTATCCAAGCTTCCCCATGTCATGCTTAAGTACTAATCACTTATATACTGTGACATGGACCACTGATATCTGAAATATATATTAAAAGATCCATCAGGGCCCAGGAAAAATATGCTCTCGTAAAAGTAAAAGAATGTCCCTGCTATTTAAAAGAAGATCTGCACTAATAGAAGGAGGCCGAGGAGAAGCAGAATAAGCAAAGTAAACGCCCGAAAAATAAGAACACAACATCTTCAACATTCCGTAGCTACTCATTCAGAAAATCAGAAGCACCTGAACTAACAACTGAAAAAGTGTCCTGAAATAGAATCACACCACGAGATGGTGGCTGACATGACCTGCAACACATAAGAAAATAAGCATCCAGGGAAGATAGGCAGGCAGGCCAAGCAACTAAATTAGAACGCATACACCCATTTCTTCCACAGAGCGATGCCTGTAATACCTTTATTTTTTTTCATTACCAAATGTGAGAACGCAGGGTTATTTTTTCATTAACAAATGTGAGAATGCAGGGCGGAGAAGGATGAGGAGGCGGCG
>NC_041384.1:704244281-704330771 GCF_002162155.2 Triticum dicoccoides
ACTGTCCTATTACTCCCACTTACTCCCACATGAGAAGAGCCAAAACTATTTTCAAGCAGTATTATAAGCTAGCTTTAGATTTTATTCCATAGTAATCAGAACAGTTTTGCAAGGTAGCTCTAGATTTTATAAAATTCAAATAAGAAGCACATGCACACATGATTGTACAACTGATGCATCACCCTCTTCTTGGAATAGCCCACGGCTGATACATATAGATGAAAATTCCATCCAAACATGCTAGTGTTTTTAGGCCATTAAATGGAGGGTGATGCATATTTTGTGTGTGAAGTCCCTATTGACTCACACAAAAAACATTGGTGTTTTACCAGGCCCACTATTTTAAAATTTCAGTAAACAAAACCCATAACCCAATATTAATAGAGGGATTTTCTCCTAAGCATACAGACTGCTAATTATGTTTGCTGCCCCACCTGAACTACCACACCTTGAATCCTGCAACCTGAATGATCAGAACCTCCAACCTAAAAACAGTGGAATGATTGCTATTTCTGGTAAAGTAGATAATCAAATTAACCACTACAGAAAAATTAAGAACAACCAACCTGAACTATTGCATGAAAGATAAAGCAGTCTCTATTCTTTATTCTTTGTGAGTTGAGTGACCCCTTCCAGAGGAAATGGCCAAGTTGTCCATAAAATGGGGCACTCAAAAGTGCAGACTTCCCTCTTAAATGTTGCAACAGTATAGCTGACGACATTCAACAATGATTAAAATAATTTATGATTCTGTGTACATAAAGCAGTACCTACAAAATCCTTGTCTAGAGGCAAAAGAAATATTTTAGCGCTAGAAGCAGGAAAGAGAGCTACAAAAAGCACACAGTTTTGACAATTTCAGCTACCAATTTTTAGAAAAAGAAATCAATGGAACGTTTTATTGTGGATTGGCTAATTATCTCCTTTTCAGCAATTTTACCTACAATTTTTTTTGAGCTGTTACCTACAAATTTTTAGCAAAACAGAGATAAACTCCACAATATGAAGTAGGAGCAAGACGCGGCTAAACGATTCTGGAACCTCACCTTACAAATTGATGGAACCGACGCCTCACGACCCATCAAAGCACCAGGACATGCAAAGAAAAAAATAATGCTTCAGCCCACAAGCAATTAAGGAACACGACAAGAAAGGTCAAGGCTAGACATTCATCTTGCTGCACGAAGAGGCCAACTGAGGACCGTCTTGGAAAATGCATCGGCCCATTTCCTCATAACTGTAGTCCGAACGAATACCAGAGAATCCAATATCACTCCCACAGTCCTGACCTGGGGAAAAACCACCAATAAATCATTCATTCAACCATGATACAGGGAAGTATGTTTACATGAAACCATCCAATCATGTTCTTATTTGCTCAGCTGCATGTTCAAACTGATTCCACACAATCTGAGGAAGCCTTGCAACAAACCAATGCTACAATAGGAAATGAACCGCAGCTTGTTTCTTCTGCATCTTCCATGGCTGACGAAAATATGATAGGTTCATCTTGGCTTCGCCTTTCTGCCGAGGACACCGGCGCCGTGGACAATCACTTCTCAGCACGGCCACCTGTTGCGGCTGCTGCTCGTGTTCGCCAGAACCGACGCCTATTGCGGCTGGGAAACAACTCACCCACGTATATTTGCTTCCCACAATCCTTGCAAATCGGAGGAACACAAACAACACAGGAGGACATGGGGAGAGCAGGAGAATGAGCAAGAGGGGATCTGGAGATAGGAGGATAAACCAACCACAACCATGGGGCTCGTAAGCTAGACTCGGCGTGGACTTCGTGTGAGGGCCAATGGGCCGGTCGCCGCCCCATTCGCCAGCCGAGCACCGATGCCGAGGTCGCAGATGAAAGCCCCACCCTCCCCTACTCCTTGCGCCCCACGTCGGTCTCTTCTCCGACGCCTAGAGCTCGGGCCTCGCTGCTCCATCCTAGCAGGCTGGCCTCAATGCCCCCCCACCGGCCGGCCTCCCAGCCCTCCCCTGCTCCTCCACCCCAGCGAGAAGAGCCCGCCTCCCCAACCATTGGTCGTGGGTGGAGAAGGGGCTGTGGGGTGAGCCTCTCCTCGTCGTCGTACAGAGATAGTGGAGATGGGGGCGGCGGCAGACGAGAGAGGAGGCGGCCGCGGCAGGAGAGGAGGTGGGGGTCGCAGGTTAGATTTGTGCTCTCTCTCGCTTCTCTGCTCGCCGGGACGCAAGGGGCCACACTACTGGGCCCAGGCGTCATCGAGAGAGGCTAGGCAGGAAGTGAGGTAAAAACGAACGAGATTTGCAAAGGGTGGACGCGTGGATGGTCTGAGAATGGCTGGGTTCCTATCGTCATTTATATGTTCAATTCCTTGTCCTGAGGGTTTTGCACTCAACATCAAATCCACAGCCATATCATGTGCCCACCTGCAAGCTTGAATTGGATTAATTCAGTATTCTCCTTGAATTCTGTTATTTTGTAATGTCCACACTGACCACATGCCACACAAAATATATCATGCTTTCTCCTATTCCACATATATCATTATCTAGAATGTCTTGGGCCCAAGTTAGCTCATGCAGTTTGGGAAGCTTAATGCCATAACGTTTCTCCTCTTTGAGTCCTGTACGGGAGAAGGATGATAAGGTTTTTGGGGAGCGCTCTGCGCGACTACTGACTGACTCCTTCGTCAAGGACGCCCCGGACTCCAACGACTACTTCCCCGACGTCGACAACCTCCTCAACGACATGGCTGGCGAGGACACCGACCCCAAGTCCAGTGCTGCTGCTGCTGCTGTCCCGTATGTGTTCTTCTTTCTGTTAAGTATCCTGCCACAGTTTCTCGTACTAGTACTTGCCCTAAATATGTTAGGTTCTACCTCATATATGCAACTAGTTCTACTGTCTGCTATAGATATGATAAGCTACGGTTCATATATGCAGAAGCTATTTTCATTCTCTCTGTCAGCACGCATGACTTGTTTTATCTCTACTATATTAGTCATGCTTTATCTAGTATTTCTGTTAATAAAATCATCCGGTAAATTGCTCATATTTCCAACAATCCAAAAACCTTATTATAGGCAATTTACCCCGAGTGGTTTTGCTGCTTCCATGAGACCTCCTATGTTTGAGGGTATCCACTATAAGAGGTGGCGCGTGAGAGCAGTCTTATGGTTTCTAACCATGAGTTGCTATGACGCCACTCTTGGCAAACCTGAAGGGGAGCTTGATGCTCAACAGGCACAAGCTTTTCAGAAAATGGATACTCTGTTTAAGGCCGCTCTCTTGAGTGTTCTTGGTGAGAACATAGTTGATGCTTATGCGTCAATTCATAATGGAAAAGATATGTGGGATGCACTCGAGGCCAAGTTTGGGGCCTCGGATGCTGGCACTGAGCTGTACATCATGGAGCAATTCTATGATTACAGGATGACTGAAGAGCGCTCCATGGTTGAGCAAGCTCATGAGATACAGTCATTTGCTAGAGAACTTGAGCACTTCAGTTGTATGCTACCGGACAAGTTTGTTGCCGGAGGTATCATCACTAAGCTTCCTCCTTCATGGAGGAACTTTGCTACCTTGCTGAAGCATAAGAGGCAGGAGTTTTCCGTCCCGGATCTCATTGGCACTCTTGATGTGGAAGAAAAGGCGAGAGCAAAGGACACACGTGCTCGAGGTATTGAGGGAGGATCTAGTGCCAATGTGGTACAGAAGCAGAACTTCCAGCCCCACAAGTTCAAGAACAAGGGCAAGTTTGATGGGAAGAACAAGGATGTGCAACACACGAACTTCAAGAAGAAGAATGGCAAGAAGAAAGGTGCTTGTCATGTGTGTGGGGATCCTGATCATTGGGCTCCTAGTTGCCCTAATCACTATGACAAGCGTCATCCTGGGAAAGGCGGCAAGACCACTAATGTTGTCATTGGAGACACTGACATGAAGGATGCTGGGTATGGTATATTTCCCACTATTCTTTCAGTATGTCATTCTCCTGACTGGTTGATTGACACGGGTGCTAATGTGCATGTATGCGGTGATATTTCCATGTTTTCGTCTTATCAGACCGCAGGGACTTCAACCGTGCTGATGGGCAACGGTTCAAGTGCTTCTGTTCGTGGTGTTGGCACGGTCGATCTGAAGTTTACTTCGGGGAAGATCGTGCGGCTGAAGAACGTGCATTATGTCCCCTCCGTCAATAAAAATCTTGTTAGCGGATCTCTTCTGTGTAGAGATGGCTATAAGCTTGTCTTTGAGTCGAATAAATTTGTAATATCCAAGTATGGAACCTTTGTTGGTAAAGGCTATGAGTCAGGAGGCTTGTTTCGTTTATCCTTATCAGACGTTTGCAATAAAGTTGCTAATCATATTTGCAACAATAGTGAATCCAATGTGTGGCATTCACGTCTTTGTCATGTTAACTTTGGTTGCATGTCGTGACTAGCAAAGTTGAACTTAATCCCTAGTTTCACCACTGTCAAGGGATCTAAGTGTCAAGTGTGTGTGCAAGCTAAGCAACCTCGTAAGTCTCACACGAGTGCGGAAATAAGAAATCTTGCACCACTAGAGCTCATACATTCAGATCTATGTGAAATGAATGTGTGTTGACAAAATGTGGAAAGAAATATTTCACGACGTTAATTGATGACTCCACTAGATACTACCGTGTGTATCTTCTGAAATCTAAGGATGAGGCTTTGAACTTTTTCAAGATCTATAAAGCTGAAGTGGAAAACCAACTTGATCGAAAAATCAAGAGGCTTAGGTCCGACCATGGTGGAGAGTATTTTTCCAATGAGTTTGATGTTTTTTGTGCGGGACATGGTATAATCCATGAGAGGAATCCTCCCTACTCACCTCAATCAAATGGGGTGGCTGAAAGAAAGAACCGTACTCTAACTGATTTGGTTAACGCCATGTTAGATACATCGGGTCTCTCCAAGGCATGGTGGGGGGAGGCGATATTGACAGCATGTCATGTCCTGAACCGAGTCCCCACAAAGAACAAAGAGATAACTCCATTCGAGGAATGAGAGAAGAAAAGGTTAAAACTCTCTTATCTACGAACATGTGGTTGTTTGGCGAAAGTCAATGCTCCAATTTCAAAGAAGCGGAAGCTTGGACCAAAGACTGTGGATTGTGTTTTCCTGGGATATGCTTTTCATAGCATTGGCTATAGATTCTTGGTTGTAAAATCTGAGGCACCTGACATGCATGTCGGTACGATCATGGAGTCGAATGATGCGACTTTCTTTGAAGATATCTTTCCCATGAAGGATATGGCTACTTCATCTAATCAGGAGATGCCTAGTTCATCGAATCAGGAACCAGTTACAATTACCAAACCTGCCATTTCGATAGAACACTTTGAAATTCCTATGGAGGAGAAGAATGAAGTTCCTACTAGGAGCAAGAGACAAAGGATTGCAAAGTCCTTTGGTGATGATTTTCTTGTGTATCTCATAGATGACACTCCCAGTTCTATTTCAGAGGCCTATGCATCTGAAGATGCTGACTACTGGAAGGAAGCGGTTCGTAGCGAGATGGATTCCATCTTGGCGAATGAAACCTGGGAGATAACTGATCGTCCTTATGGGTGCAAACCTATAGGATGCAAATGGGTATTCAAGAAGAAGCTTAGGCCTGATGGTACTATTGAGAAGTACAAGGCTCGACTCGTGGCTAAGGGTTATACCCAAAAGGAAGGTAAAGACTTCTTTGATACTTACTCACCTGTGGCTCGACTGACCACTATTCGAGTTCTACTTTCACTAGCTGCCTCGCATGGTCTTCTCGTTCATCAAATGGATGTTAAGGCTGCTTTCCTAAATGGAGAGTTAGACGAGGAAATTTATATGGAACAACCAGATGGGTTTGTACTAGATGGTCAGGAAGGGAAAGTGTGCAAGTTGCTGAAGTCTTTGTACGGACTTAAGCAAGCACCCAAACAGTGGCATGAGAAGTTTGAAAGAACTTTAACAGCTGCAGGCTTTGTTGTGAACGAAGCTGACAAATGTGTGTACTATCGCCATGGTGGGGGCGAGGGAGTTATCCTGTGCTTGTATGTTGATGACATACTGATTTTCGGAACAAATTTGAATGTTATTAAGGAGGTCGAAGATTTCCTATCTCGTTATTTTGAGATGAAGGATTTAGGAGTGGCTGATATCATTCTGAATATCAAGTTGTTGAGAGACGATGATGGTGGGATTACATTGCTTCAATCTCACTATGTGGAAAAGATCTTGAGTCGCTTTGGCTATAGTGACACAAGCCCTCTCCAACATCATATGATGCGAGTGTGTTACTTTGAAAGAATCGAAGAATTGCTAGAGATCAATTGAAATATTCTCAGATTATTGGCTCGCTTATGTACTTAGCAAGTGCTACAAGACCTGACATCTCTTTTGCTGTTAGCAAACTGAGTCGGTTTGTCTCAAAACCAGGAGATGTGCATTGGAAAGCTCTAGAGAGAGTTTTGCGTTATTTGAAAGGCACTGCAAATTATGGAATTCACTACACCAGGCACCCAAAGGTGCTTGAAGGGTATAGTGACCCAAACTGGATCTCAGATGCTGATGAGATAAAGGCCACGAGCGGTTATGTATTCACTCATGGAGGTGGCACTGTTTCTTGGAAGTCTTGCAAGCAGACCATCTTAATGAGGTCAACAATGGAAGCAGAACTCACAGCACTAGATACAGCTACGGTCGAAGCAGATTGGCTTCGCCGGCTCTTGAATGACTTGCCGGTTGTTGAAAAACCTGTACCGGGTATTCTTATGAACTGCGACAATCAATCTGTGATCACGAAAGTGAGCAGCTCAAAGGATAACATGAAGTCATCAAGACATGTTTAGATAAGGTTAAAGTCTGTCAGAAAAATGAGAAACTCTGGAGTTATTGCATTGGATTATATCCAAACGTCTAAAAATCTGGCAGATCCTTTTACTAAGGGTCTATCACGTAATGTGATAGATAATGCATCGAGGGAGATGGGTATGAGACCCACAATATGAGTTGTTCACAGTGGTAACCTATTATTTGTGATCGGAGATCCCGTGAATTAGATGTGGAAGACAAGCTGTTGGTCAACTAGGAGGAGAGTACCCTTACTGTTAAAATACCACTCCATAAAGATGCAATACTCTCCTAATCTGCATGGCAGGTTGATGTATATCTTAATGTGTTCTAAGTGGATCTTTGAAGCAGAGATGTTGTCCTACAGAACATCTTTTGAAGAACGCACCTATATGAGTCTGATTGTTAAACGTCGCAATCTATGAGAGTAGGGTTCTCTCTAGTAAACTCATGAAAGGTCTCGGAGTATGACACATAAGCTCCACCCGCGGGGAAGACCCACGGTAGCCACGTATTGGTCAAGGCTTTATGTGAAGCTAGATTCGCAGAAAACTTGCAGTTCAAGGCCCAGTCCACTATTGAAGTTGCTTACTAGTGTAGCATAGAGTTTTAGGTGGAAGTTCAACTTAACAGTCTCCACTGCAGTACCGGTATATAAAACAGTGTTTTGGAACCAAAGGCAAATTTCTGTGTGCCTCTGGGATCTGGTGGGGGATTGCTGGAATTTAGTCCATTTTCGGCAGCCCAATAATTATTTCAGAAACTCCTAATAAATCCTAGAGGCCCACTTAGCCCATCTGTGCAAGGCAAGGGATACTACTAAAGTTTAGTCCCACATTGCTAGTTTAGTGGGAGTTGGACCTCCTTATAAGGGAGGTTCTTTCCCCACTTGTACGATCATGAGAACAAGAGGGATATCCACGCGCGCTCCTACTCCGCCGCCCGCCTCGCCACGACGCGACGCGGGTTGCGGGAATGAGCCGAGACGATGTCTAAATTTTTGCCACGCACTACGGGTATACGAAAGGTCACTCGGGAGCTGGAAAGTTATTGCTGTAGTGGATATTGAATACGAACGCTGCACCCTTCGGCTGCTGTCTGTTCGTTTCATCTCCCGCGTTCCCTTCAGCTCCCGTCGCAGCCTCTCGCCTCCTTCTCTTGCGCCTATAAAAGGAAGGTCGCTCCTCTCAGAGAGACGCACCAGAACTTCTACTTCCTCTCGCCACCGGTTCCAATCTCTGAGCTGCTGCTGTCTTTCTCATCCTGGCTTGCGGCGTGCACCGCAGGTCGGGACAGTAGGCCTCCGAAATCGCACCTCTTTGAGTCCTGTACGGGAGAAGGGTGATAAGATTTTTGGGGAGCGCTCTGCGCGACTACTGACTGACTTCTTCGTCACGGACGCCCCGGACTCCAACGACTACTTCCCCGACGTCGACAACCTCCTCGACGACATGGCTGGCGAGGACACCGACCCCAAGTCCAGTGCTACTGCTGCTGCTGTCCCGTATGTGTTCTTCTTTCTGTTAGATATCCTGCCACAGTTTCTCGTACTAGTACTTGCCCTAAATATGTTAGGTTCTACCTCATATATGCAACTAGTTCTACTGTCTGCTATAGATATGATAAGCTACGGTTCATATATGTAGAAGCTATTTTCCTTTTCTCTGTCAGAACGCATGACTTGTTTTATCTCTACTATATTAGTTATGCTTTATCTAGTATTTCTGTTAATAAAATCGTCCGGTAAATTGCTCATATTTCCAACATTTTCTTCAGTAGTTTGAGCTTAATGCAATTCCTTGGCGATGTTCGCTTTTAGCTCTGAACTCCTTTGCTAGTACTTTGTAGACTGATTTTACTGTGTAGGTGCCATGTCTTTCTTCACCCCAAGCCTTAGGTCATGGTCTAACCTTCCCAAAGGAATCTTAAGAGCTTATGTTACTTGCATAGGAGATTGATTACTATTCAACTTTTTAATGTTCCAATTTCTTCTATCATCATTAATGAGCTCTGAAAGTTTTGATACAATTGCACCTTTGCTCCTGAATATTGGCCTGCATCCTGGAAGGCTTGGGATCCATCGATTCTTCCATATGTAGGTTGACACGTGCACATAAGGATTCCGGTTTAGTTATCAATTTCCATCCTTGTTTTGCCAACATGGCTAAATTGAATATTTGAAGATTTCTAAACCCCATCCTGCTAATTTTGGTCGGGCAATTTCATCCTATTTCCTCCAATGCATTTTTTGTTTATCTCGATCTCCTCCCCACCAAAATCTGGACAATATCTTGCAAGTTGTTTTTGAGAGATTAAAACAACTCACTGAGAACAGTGGCACTGTCTGCATGACCACCAATTCTGTTCCATCTCCCGCCATGTTTCTTACTCTTGTGCATAGCTTCTCAAAAGCTCATGTCGTACTTCCTGTGGCCATTGGGAGGCAAAGATAGCTTTCTTCAAGGGCTTCTCTTCTTATGTCTAAAGCATGCATCACCTCTTCTTTCATTTGATCAGTGTTGCTTGAGCTGACGAATCTAGCAGATTTAGATTTATTCACCAATTGTCTTGATCCTTTATTATAGATGTTCAAAATTGAATGAATTATCTCAGCTTCTTGCTCTGTTGCCAATGCTAGTCTTAAGCTGAAGGTACAAACACAACACAGGTTCTTGTTTCTGTAAGATAGGTGATATCATTAACCATTCTCAGAGCCAGAGGTGCATCAAGAAACAGTTAGCGAACGTGCACAGGTTGACAAGTACAGGTACACATGCAAGGTTCTGACTTATGTTGCTTGCAAAAATCTATTTGTGTTTCTTGCAAAAAAATTAGAAGATGTACAATCAAAGACAGACATGCCTGAATAAAGCTCCCAGTTGGCTCCATATAGAACTGGAACACAACCTGAACCTAGAACTACACTGATGCTGCTGTGAAATTAAAGTACTCTAGACTGAATATATATATTTCCTTGCTCAAATTGGAAAAATGTTGTCATTGGAGTTACTAGCTACCGTGATGTTATGTCATATGGGAGTAATTTTAACAGGAAACAATATTGCTGACACAAGTAAACAGTTGAATAATTTCCTATAGTGCAAATGTTCGTCATATTTGCCAAGGGAAACATGCTACTGTATTATTAAGAGATAGTAGGCAATAGTTTGATTCTGATGAAACAAGGAGGATTTGTATACGCAACAGATCTACTTTCATAATGCTCCTGGCTCGATGTACACGTATGGACAAAATCTGACATCAAGAACGAGAAAACAGAGAGGATTTCGAAAGCCGTCGATTTTGTGAAGCATGACAAGCGTTTTGTTCTCGCACCAACCATCCTTTCATGATCATCCAGCTTCTATCGAGCTACACCGTCAACATCCTAGATTCTGAACTGGTTTTAGAACAGATCAGATGAGGCAATGATAAACTGGACGACTGAGCCTAGGTTATGCAATGCACTGTTCCGTGCAACAAACAAGTTCTCTGTGGTCTTCTGTTTTGTTATTTGGTTATGCCTTGACTTGTTCCGGGCAAGAACAAGTTGTTTGTAGGTTGTATTTCTGTGATGGAATTACTGTCTGCTCTCTTAGTTAACCAGGCCATGATATATGCATGTACCCAATGCTCCACTGTTCAGCTTGATGCTATCTTGTGTTTAATGTGGTTCTGTATTTAGCTCTGCAACATGATTGTTGAATATATGCAGTGCTTCTGTACTCTCCATCAGCTTTGAAATTTTGCAATGCAATTATCTAGGCAAGAAACATGTTTTAATTAGAATTGCTTTCGGTAACGACATGATGGGCTTGTTCTGGGCTTAGCCCATGTACCTTTTGTAAGTTGGGGCAACATTCCCTGAACATGTATAGAAAAAGTATATCTAAGTTCTAAAAAAAAAAGTATATCTCTTCGTGCTTCAAACTTCCTCACCACGTTCCTTGCTTTTGTGCTCGTTTACAGTCTGAAATATTTACTCTTCTTTCATATCTCAGAGTTGCTCAAAAGAATGGAAAACGAGTCACATTACATGTATAGATGTTTTGATTTGCTAGTTCACAATAGCTAAACGATTTCAACTTATCAGCGGTTTTCCAATATAAATCATCCCTTGGCCTGCGTAGAGCATTATAATCCCAGATTCGTAGTGGAAGGGTTCCTGTCACTCTTAACAAGAACTTGAGCTCACCATGGAGATGCTGATCTACTTAACGAAGGCGTGCAAACAGGTGAAGGCAAATGGGAACCATTTAACTCCCTCATCAATCACATGAAGTATCTCTTCCTGCAAGCGAGGGGAAGACTCTACGCAGCATCAACAGATCACTAGCCCTTTTATTCTTGTTGGAGGTTTCGTTAGTGGAAGCTCCTCCTTTTTTTTGGTGTGTGATTATAATGTGGCCAACGTTTTCTGCATTATTTGGCATTGGCAGTAGCCTGCCTGTAAAGGGCAGCTTCTACACTGTATATATAAGACCGTCCTAACTGGTACTAAATTTGTGCCACAAGAGGAAAATCATTTTTCGCCAAACAGCTGTGTCCTACTGTTGTGACGGGGAGAAAAGACCAGTTTCCTACAACTACAACGACGGGAGGGTGTGCAGGGGAAGGAAGAGGCGAGACAGAAGAAAGTATACCAGGATCAGAGGTTTAGGGCGGTGTCCATGTACCACTCGTTGGAGGATGGTGGCGTCAAAAATGAGTGGTGTTGAAGGCTTGGAGCAGCTGTTGATGATCCCAGTACGTAGGATGGTGGCGCTGTAGGTGTGGGTGCTGGGGATGGCGTAGTCCAGGGTGAGCCAAACCATGGCGTCATTGATGCAGCTGGCGGGAGCAACGGCGGGTGTGGGGCGATGAATGCATGAGGAACACCACCCTGGGAGGGGGACGGACGCGGGGCCTGCTCGGGCCACATCTGGATGGACCAGCCCATGGGTGGTTGAGCTAGTGCCAGCCCGGCTGGTGTTTTGCGCTGCCGGTGTGCTGCCGGACACTTTATGTAGAGTATATTTTTGGTCTCCCAACTGAACCAAATAAAAGTACATAGATCAAAGCAATCAGTCAAATACTCATTGCAACTTTCCACATGCTAAATAGCTGCATTGGATAAGGTACAATAGCTAGTACGTAAATTCAGATAGGCAACCACTCAAGCACATTCAGAACTACTTATAAAGCAATCAGTCACTACTTAGAGTATACTTGTTGCTGAAGACGGACAACACCAACCAGATTACAGAGTCAAAGCCTCCCTAAAAGACAATTACAGAGTCAGAACCATGAACCTGGCCATGAGCAACAAGAGATGTCGCTTGCAAAGATCTATATAGTAAACTTCCTTGTTGATGTTGTGGCAGCTGTCACCCATTGTGGGCGATAGGATCTAGGGAGAGAAATCACATTGGCGAGGGACATGGCCCGACATGTACAGATGGTTGGGCTGACGCCTCTACCCAGAACCAGGGACCCAACAGGCAGACGCTCGCAGATGAAATCAGGAGAAGAGACACCCAAAGGGCAGGTAATACCACCAACATCAGACAAGTACACAAAAACAACAAGCCAATAAATTTAACAACTACTCTAAACACTCTTATATTTCTGTACATCCCCCCTCTCCGAGATACAACATCAAGGAACAAAAAACAATATGCACTCCTTAGATAGTAAGAACATCACTAGATAACGAGGTCAAATCAATTGTTCAGTTCGAGAAATAGGGATATGAGGCATATAGATTACTAAAAATTGCATACTATGGCTACTTTACACAAACGTTAGAAAAACATAACACCATACATTGACTATTAAGAAGGACATAAATTAACTACTAAGAACCTTCAGCTCAAGAAATAGGGACATGAGGCACATAGATTGCTAACAACTGAGTACTCAGAAGACAACGAGAATAATGAGAGAAGTCCGCATACCAAGAAAATAAAGACATGAGGTGGATCAGTGGGAAAATATTTCAAAAGCAGCATAAAATGACTTAGTAATTTTAGCATCAACACACGCAACAGTCACTTAAGCCCGAAAGGGTATCAAAACAACCATATATAGATTTCATGCAGCCAGATAACAGTCGAAGCTTCTGATCATAACTTTGTATACATATACAGAGATAAAAAGCAAGGCGGCTCATACTTGATTCACTTCATAAGTTCATAGATATCACAGCTCATGAGGATAACAACAACTGGACCATTAAAATGCACCGCCTCACTCAACAACCATCAGCTAAAAGGCAACCAAACATAACTTTCTAGAGCCGAAAAGAAGGTGTGTGAGACAAGAGTTTGTTTAAGCCAAAATTCGGTTTGCTTTATCTATAAAGCGGGGCGAAAGCCTTTTTCGGTAAGCCAAAATTCAGACTTACAGAAGCCTCCGCCACCTCGATTGAAACTAGAAACCAATTTGCCATCACTGTCAACGTGAAGCACCCATCGACCAAAACTGACTAGCAAGAGTACATCACCGTCTGCCGAAACAACGTTCACATACCAATGGTCATCGCAACCTTCAAATTGCCCCCCGATTTCTGCACCCGGCAATTTAATTCGGTACTTTAACTCCCAGCCTTGTTTTTGTAATTCTGCAACATCCATATATCAGCAATTTCTGTTGTGGTGTTATGGGCACAAATGCAGAGCGTGCCATCCATCTCCAAAATGCATGAGTTGCTGGGAACAATACCATCCATCCGACAATAATAGGAGTTGATAGGAACAATCGGAGAACGCATTTGCCAAAAGGACTCAGCTATGGTGTCAAATACTATTATATGTTTGCTTTCGATCTGATCCTCCATTGAGTCGTCTTCACTATGATAATGCATCGAGTACCAATGCAGGTTGTCACGCACCAAGGTAGGTGTGTTGAAGCACGGTAACATTGACTTATGCATTTGACCTGGGTGGCTGGTCGGAGCCCAACGCGAAGACGTAGCAGCCAATTTGACCTTCAGGTAGCAAAGTTGCCCTCATGCATTTCACGTGGCGGCTCCTGTGTAGTAGAAGCCGGTAGTCACCGGTTGGACGGTGTGGGTACATTACCAGGATATCCACGTCCACCGATCTCCCAAGGTGTGCATATGCCGACGAGTGGCCAGGTTACAGACATGGAAGTAGGTGCCAGTAATGCAACACTCGGAGAAGACAAGGAGGCCATCGCACGAGGCCTCTAGATGGAACCTCTTGACAAGCTTGGCCACAGTGTGAAGCTTATCGGTGGCCTGGTGGTCAAAGGCGAGGATGTCTTGGTGGTGGACAATGTCGTCGTCGTACTCAGCGCCCGAGAAAATGGGAAGGGACCGCTGGTGGCTGTGGTGGGCAAGGAGAAACTGGTGGGCGAAGGTGACCCTCAGCCAGCTGCGGCAGACAGCATGGCAGCGGAGAAGGGAATTTGGGGGGAGGCAGGCGAGGATCTCCCATACGACGATCTCCATCGGGAGACCGCAGAGAGGCGCCGCTCTTCTTGCCCTTGCAGCCTTCGCATTGGCCGCCGATTTTGAACAAGTCGAATTAGGGCGATCTATGTGCTCGTCAGGAAAGAACGGACTTATAAAGGGAGCTAGGTCCGTTTGCAGTTTTGACTCAATTTTGAGCAATCTCAGCTCCTTACGGAAATTGAATCCGCGGGCAAATCAAATTCGGGTTAAACACGATGAATGTTCTTCTCGCCCACACGGCCACAAGCATATACCAAGTCTATAGCGTGAGATGGCACGACAACGGTAGACGTCCATGTCGACATGGACCGTGGGTGGATCATCGATCAATGTCGACCAGTCGATGATGGCAAGCCCGAGAGAATAGGAATGACATAGACATGGGAGGGACGCGCACATCGTAACGGCGGTGATCAGCTCCGCCGTGCTGTCGCCGACCTTGTCTATCTGCTGGATCGCCGGGCAGCCACACTTTCCTTCTACACCTCCGTGCTCCTGGCCGATTGCTACCGCAGCGTCACCAGGAATAGGAAACTAGATGTACGTCGCTACGTTGGAGGGCGTTGAGGCCTGCCGGTAGCCGGTAGCGGGCAGGTTTGGAACCACCGAACCACGATCGGGCACATCATCATTGACGCCGACCAAGTGCTTCTCTTGGAACAGACCATATCAGGTGGTCCTACTCCTACTGCCAACACACACACGAGCCAGATCAACTCGTATATAAACAATTTAAAAACAGATCAAAATGGCCTGTTGATTTTACTACCAACACGGTAGGTAGTCCCTTCAGCCCAAAAAAGGTACGAAAACAAGCAAAATAAATAAAACATGCAACCACATGACGAGCTTTTGATCACAACTTCATATACATCAAACCCAACAGAAAAAGCGCATAGTTCAGAAATATCACACCTCATTTAAGAAACTTCAGATGAAAGGCAGTGCATTCACAGCATAACCTCCTACCACCGTGAAGAAATTATGCCGAACAAGAGTTTGTTTCAACCGAAATCTGAAAACAAAAAACTGATGGTCATTACAGTGAAAATGGTCAACCATTTCGCCGTTGGTGTCAATGTAAAACAGCCACCGGCCATGACTGACAAGCAAGAGGACATCACCATCCATCGACACAACTTGGACATCCCAACGCCAACCGCCACTCAATCTTCCACATTGCCCTCTGATTTCCACCACTGGCAATTTGACCCGGTACTTGTTGTCCCAAATCTCGGTTTCGTAATTCTGCAGCACCCATATGTCAGCAGTTGCAGTGTGGGCATTATAGCCATAGATGCCAAGAGTGTTATCCATCTCAAAGATAGTATATGAGTAGGTGGCAACAACTGGAGCACGTTTCTTCCGAAATGACTCAGTTGTGCAATCGAATACCAGTACCGATTTGCTATCGTTCAGATAATGCGGGTACCAATGGAGGCTATCACGGACCAAGGCAGATGTGTACACCGACTCAGACGACATTGTCGCCCTTGGCGCCTCGATGTACTTTGGTGACTGTTCAGAGCCCAACGTCAAGATGTAGAAGCCAATTTGACCTGTCGGTTGTGTAAAACTCTTGTGCAACAAAAGCCTGTACTCGCCAGTTGGTTGGTGCGGACACATCCCCGCAAAGTCTCTTTTACCGGTCAAGGAAGCTACCGGTGAAGCATCCATCATCCACATTTGCATCATGATTCATGCAGGGGTCCACCAATTAATTATCAGTTCTTTTCATACCAAGCCTATACGAGACCATATACGGCTCCTGCCCCCCACAATGCATGCACGGCAGGAAAAGTTGTCATAGAATCTCTCTTCTCTTACACACTAAATGTACCCTTTTATTTCATCTTTGCTCTTTTAAATCGTTGATATATTTTAAACCATAGACTCCTTTATGAAACTTTTTATATATTTGAATTCCTACCCTTAAGCCCTCTATAATAAGACCAATTTTGATACATTTCAAAAATGTTTAAATTTAAATGTTTCAATTCATTTGAAATCGGTTTTCAATATTAGTGAAATTAAGTTTTTGGAATGAGTGAAACTTGTGTTTTTTAAAAGGAGTGAAGGGTTTTAGTACTAAAATCAGTTTGTTTCAAAAGATTGAAAATTTGAAAATGTTTTTGAAAAGGTGAAATATGTTATGAAATTATTGAAATGTATAAACTCTTTTTTTTAAATAGTGGAGTGTTATCCAAAATAAGTGAAAAGGTTTTCAAAAAAGTGAAATACGTCTGAATTTTTTTGAAATGTTTTTAGAAAAAACTGAAACTGGATTCTTGAATTGAGTGAAATTTTTTGTGAATCTATTTTTTGAAATAGTTGAAGTAAATACGATGTTTGGAGCTGTTTAGAACAAGAGCAATGAGTGAAATGCGTTATCATTTTTTTTGTGAAATTAGGTTTTGGAATGAGTGAAACATGTGTTTTTGAAATGGGATGAAGGATTTGTAGTGAAATCAGTTTGGGTCAAAATAGTGTTTCTACAAAAAGTATTTTGAAAAAGTGAAATATGTTATGAAATTATTGAAATATATTAGCTCATTCTTTTTGAAATAGTGGAGACTTATCCGAAGTAAATGAAATAGTATTTTGAAAAAGTGTAGTAAGTCTGAAATAATTGAAATGGTTGTAAGAAAAAAATGAAACCGGATTCTTGAACCGAGTGAAATAATTTGTGAATTTGTTATCTGAAACGATTACTTGAAATTATTCGAAATATTTTTTGAAATAAATGAAATCAGAATTTCAACTGACTGAAATAGTCGAAATAGTATTTTGAAGAAGTGTAGTAAGTCTGAAATAATTGAAATGGTTGTAAGAAAAAAATGAAACCGGATTCTTGAACCAAGTGAAATAATTTGTGAATTTGTTATCTGAAACGATTGCTTGAAATTATTCAAAATATTTTTGAAATAAATGAAATCAGAATTTCAACTGACTAAAATAGTTGAAGTGAAATAAATCAATTGAAACATTGAAATTCAAACGTGTTTGAAATATATGCAAAATTGGTCTTGTTTTAAAGGTCTGAACGCCACAAGTTCATATATATAAAAAGTTTCAATAATAAAATTATGGTTTAAAAGATACGGACGAGTTAAATTAGCAAAGCTGAAATAAAAGTATCGATTTATTGTGTAAGGGAAAAGAGATGAGAGCTGTCACATTCTTGACATACATGCATGTGGATGACATCATGTGGTGGGCCAGGGTGGTGAAATACAAACATTTAGTAAATATGAGCAAACAGTGTTATACTGCATGTGGTATAAACTACAGTGTGCGGTGGTGCAAGGTGATTGGCTGGAGCTGTGCCGGTAGCTCCCGCCATGGGTAAAAAAACTTAGTCGATACATCCTCAGCAAACGAAACCCCCTCGTTTGCGGGAGGGGAGCATGCTCACGCGTGGTTGGGTTACAGATGTATCTGCAGGTGTTAGTGCCAATTCTAGAGAGGATGACTAAGCCGTCGCAAGAAGCCTCAAGACAGAAGGACCTCTCAAGCCGGGCGACAGGTTGGAGTTGGGCGTCCGCGGTGGCCCGGTGATCCAAGAGGTCTATGTCAGTGTCGCTCCACCTGCCGTATTCCTTGCTACCGACGATGGGAAGTGAAGGTTGGTGGGCGTGGTGGGCAAAGAGGAAGTCACGGGAGGTGGTGACGCCGTGGCAGGCGGGGCAGACGGTGCGGCAGCGGAGGAGGGATTTGGGGGGTAGGCGGACGAGGATCTCCCAGACGATGTGTTGAGATTTGGAGATATTTGGATTCGAGTTCTAGGGAGTTGACAGGAAGAACATGGGGAAAAACTCTCAGACCTTCTGCTCTGTTCGAGCGAGCCCCTCTTCTCTTAATATTGTGATTCTTACACTCCAGTCCTCCACGAATTACATATTTACTTAGTTACATATAACTCAACACTCCCCCTCAAGATGGGGCAAATGTATCGTACAACCCCATCTTGATACAGAAGGTAGAAAATAATCTATCAGGCAAGCCCTTTGTGAGGATATTTGCTAATTGATTCGATGAATTTACATACGACATGTAGATAATTCTGAGATCCAGCTTCTCCTTAATGAAGTGACGGTCTATCTCAATATGTTTTGTTCGGTCATGTTGCACAGGATTATTAGCAATATCGAGGGCCGCCTTATTATCACAGTACAACATCAGTGGTTTTGATTGCAATAGGCCTAGCTCCATCAACAGGATCCGTAGCCATAATACTTCACAGACACCATGTGCCATGGATCTGAATTCTGCTTCAGCTGTAGATCGTGCTACAACACTTTGCTTCTTACTACGCCATGTAACAAGGTTACCTCCAACAAATGTGCAATAGCCTGATGTCGATCTTCGGTCGTCCATGGAACCAGCCCAGTCCGCGTCAGTGTAGCACTCTACTTGCAAATGGCCATTTGATGTGTATAATAATCCCCAACCAGGACAACCCTTGAGGTATCTAATTATTCGAACTACAGCATCCATATGATGAGTTCGAGGATCATGCATGAACTGACTTACGACACTTACAGCGAAAGCAATATCTGGACGTGTGTGAGATAAATAAATTAGTCGCCCAACAAGTCTTTGATAGCGCTCTCGATCAACAGGCCCTCCATCTCCATCATGAAGACGATGATTCTGCTCAATTGGGGTAGGAGCCGGGCGACACCCAAACAATCCGGTCTCTGAGAGCAAATCTAAGACATACTTTCTTTGAGAGAGATAAATTCCTTTTGAGCTACGAGATACTTCAATCCCAAGAAAGTATCGAAGTAGCCCCAAGTCTTTGACCTCAAACTCTCGCGCCAATTGCAATTTTAACCGAGCAATCTCTTCAAAGTCATCCCCGGTGATAACAATATCATCAACATAAACTATTAAAATAGCAACTTTCCTTGCATTACGTTTATAGAACAAAGTGTGATCAGCATTGCTTTGGTTATAACCCATTCGAAGAATTACTCGCCGAAACCGATCAAACCAAGTGCGCGGGGATTGCTTCAAGCCATACAAGGATCGATGTAAGCGTAGGACTTTACCTTCAGTTTGAGCAGTGCTAAAACCAGGTGGAATTTGCATATATATTTCCTCTTGAAGATCACCATGCAAAAATGCATTCTTCACATCTAGTTGGAATAGGTCCCATCCAAGGTTTGCTGCACATGCTATTAGAGTTCGTACCGAGTTCATTTCTGCAACTGGTGCGAATGTCTCATCATAGTCAATCCCATATGTTTGGGTATATCCCTTCGCTACTAGGCGAGCTTTGTACCGTTCCACTTTGCCGTCAGGATTTTTCTTGACCGTGTACACTCACTTACAACCCACAGGCTCTTTACCCATTGGCAGCGTCACAAGTTCCCAAGTTCTATTTTTCTCCAAAGCTTTCATTTCCTCGATCATTGCTGCTTTCCACTTAGTGTCCTGCATGGCCTCTCTCCAGTCTTTGGGTATGGATATGGAGTCAAGGGAAGCAATAAAACTTTTGAACAAAGGATTACAATTATCATAGGAGATGAACTTGGCGATGTCATGTTTGTGGCCAACATAATCCTTCAGACGTGGTGGTGTAACTGGACGTCTAACAGGCTTACGTAGAGCAATAGGAAGATTATGAATAGTAGGAGGGTTTGGAATAACAGTAGAGGGTTCAGTACCTTTCTCCAGTGTGTCTTGTATCACTGAATTAGGGGACGGTGACATGGAATCTGGAGACAACAGCGTGATGGGTTGTACTACATGTTCAGTAGATGACATGTCATGTTCATGCCCCTCTTGAACACTGGAGTTGCTATTGTTCTCACCCGTGTTCATGGTGTTTGTGTTTTCCTCCCCCTGTGTACCTTGCCCATATTGAGGCGCGTCACCAAGTGAAGGAACAGGAATGGACTGAATAAGAACATCTCTACCAACAACATTCTCCCCCTCTCGACCAATCCTAGAAATAGGAGTGGTAGAGGAAGAAGGATGGCATGCACCAAAGGTAGGGGGATAAAATGACTCATTTTCACGAAAAGTAACATCCATGCTCACAAAAAAACGCCGCTCAGATGGGTACCAACAGCGATAGCCTTTCTGAGTGGGAGAATACCCAACAAAAATACAATGAACAGCACGAGGATCAAGTTTTCCTACTGAATTTCTGTAATCATGTACAAAACAAACACATCCAAATACTTTTGGTGGCACAATAAAAGGATTTGAACCACTCAGACATTCAATTGGGGTTTTAAAGTTCAGAATGCGTGAGGGCATACGGTTTATCAAATATGCTGCTGTTTTAACTGCCTCGCCCCAAAGAAACTTTGGCACATGCATTGTAAACATGAGAGAGCGTGCAACCTCCAACAAATGTCTATTTTTTCGTTCAGCGACACCATTTTGGGAAGGAGTATGAACACATGTTGTTTGGTGTATTATGCCATTGGAGGATATAAAATAATCAAAATCATTATTAACATACTCAGTGCCATTGTCTGAACGAAAAAATTTCACCTTTGCATTATATTGGTTGCAGACCAAAGCATAGAAATCTTTGAATGCGTTGAAAACATCACATTTTTGTTTGAGTAGGTAAAGCCAAGTACATCGACTAAAACCATCAATAAAGGTTACAAACCAATGGTCTCCCAAAAGAGAGGTGGTGACGGAAGGACCCCAAACATCCGAGTGAATAATCTCAAAGGGAGTTTGACTTCTTTCACTACTAGTAGGATAAGTGGCCCTTGTATGCTTAGCAAGTTCACATGCGTCACATACAAGCTTATCCTTGTAGCAGGAAGCAAAAAGAGAAGGAAATACACGAGATAAAACATGGAAAGACAAATGACCAAGTCTGCGGTGGAGTAATAGCAACTCATCTGTGGATGAGGTAAATGCAGCAAGTGCAAGCGGGGCTGCAACATTGTCGAGGTAGTACAGACCATCACGCTCGGTGCCAGTCCCAAGTACCTTCCCTATCTTCAGTTCCTGGAAGACACAAAAGTAAGGTTCAAACCAAGCTCTACAATTAAGCGACTTCGTAATTGAACTGACAGAGAGAAGATTTACTGGAAAGTCTGGAACATATAAAACTGGGGTTAAAGATAAAGAAGGTGTACAACTAATAGTTCCACTCCCCATTATAGGGGCTCAGGATCCATCAGCTATACGGACCCTATCTTTTCCTGATCTAGGAATATAAGAAGAGAACTCCTTAGGGGAACCTGTCATATGGTTAGTAGCTCCAGAATCTATTATCCAAGGAGAATATGCAGATTTAATTGGATGATGCGAGTAGTTCACACCTTGAGATGCATGGTAACTGGACACAGAGCCAGCAGGAACTTCATTGGATGCAGCTAAGAGTTTTGATTTAAATTCCTCGAGAGCTTGTGCAGCTGCTGCTGATAATTCACTTGTGGATGAAGTGAGACGCACACGATCTTGCTTCTTCCCTCGTGCATCACCAAACTTTAGCCGTCCATGTCGTTGTTGCCACCCAGGTGGATATCCAATCAGATCAAAACAATTCTTCTTTATGTGGCCAGTTTGCTTGCAGTGATCACATACTACCTTTGGCTTTCTCCTGTACTCAAACTTAGTAGTATTTGCTTGATCATTGTTAGAAGCAATAGAAGATGTAGTATGAGCCTGTGAAGAGAGAGCAGCACGAGTGTCAACACTTGCATGTGGGGTCACGACTTGGTTTGATAACCGAGTCTCCTCTTCGAGAACACTAGATACTGCTTCATCAAGGGTGGGCCAATCCGGAGCTGAATAGATCATTTGTCTTCGAAGATCAAACTCTTGGTTTAGCCCTTCCAAAAAAGTTTGAACAAGAATGGGCTGAAACCATTCACGAAGAAGAGCCAAGTCTTTTGGATCATTAGACTTGAAAGGACGAAAGAACTCAAGGTCTCTGTATAACCTTTTCAGTTCACCAGCATAATCTATTATAGACCTCTCTCCTTGTTTAAGATTTCTCATCTCATGAAGCACCCTTGTCACTTGCATCTTGTTTGTTTTGCTAGAGAGTTGCTGTCCAATTTTCTTCCACACTTCTGCTGTAGTTTGCAGGTTCTCAACCTGCTCACGGATCGAAGGCTCCATCGACCCCAACAACCACACCATAACACGCTGCTCATTCTGTTCCCATTGCTTCAACTCCAACTTATCATCTGGTTTCACAGAAGTGATGTCCAAAAAATATTTGAGGCCATGAGATCCTATATTCAGAGTAGCATGCCGTGACCAACTGAAATAATTTCCAGATCCAGAAAGCCTGACCGGGTTAGGCTCCAAAGTGATGGTTCCTTTAGATTTTTGCTGGGATTGCTCAACAAGCTGGGCAATTAACTTTTGCATACTCTCACATAATTTTTCTACACTGGCATCTCCCATCTTATCTTTAATTTTATCTCCCATACAATCAGGTCACGACCAGATCACTAGTTCACTAAACAATCAGGTTCTAGAAAAACATAACACACTTATACAGACAGCAAAACAGAGGATGAACTGTACTTGTAGTGCACACCTGAGCCAAATCGCATGGAACAGCCTAAGCTTGCATCAATCAGACATCCAGCTAGCTAGCTTACTTCTTGGATAGAGACAGCTTGATGAAGACACAACAGCACCAAGCAATTTTTTCAGCGACAGCAAGACGCACCGGTCGGCGACTGCGACGGGATACAGCAGACTGACGCTCGCGGTGGACCTTGCCGCAACCTCCAGAAGAAAACTAAGGCGACGACGGCGCAGTGATGCAACGACAGCGACGATGGTGCCCTACAGTACCTCGCAGCCGGCGACGGCGCTCTACGGCACCTCGCAGCCAACGACGGCGACCACGACACAAGCGGCACTAGCTCCACCCGCGAATCACGGCAACACCGCACCGTGCTTGACCAAACCGCAGCGAGATCACGCAGGATCAACCCGCTCCGATGCCATGCTGAGATTTGGAGATATTTGGATTCAAGTTCTAGGGATTTGACAGAAAGAACATGAGGAAAAACTCTCGGACCTTCTGCTCTGTTCGAGCGAGCCCCTCTTCTCTTAATACTGTATTCTTACACTCCAGTTCTCTACGAATTACATATTTACTTAGTTACATATAACTCAACACGATGATCTCCTCCGGAAGGCCACCGCCGCGGGGGTGTAGAGGCGTTGCTCCTATCCTTGCGGCCTTCACCATGGTCGCCGATTTGGGAAGAGACGAGTTGCGGTGATGTGGTCTACTCTTCTCGGGAACAAGGGAATTAATGGACTGGTGCTTGGTTGGTCCTGGGCGGTTTCCAAGTTGGACTCTGTTTTGACTTTTGAGTATGAGCATCGGGGGCTTGTGACCCCAGACGACGGAACCCGGCCGGGATCAAATCAAACTCGGGCACATATAGCAGCAGCACTGCCTATAGGTACAGTAACCAAGTTAAACAAGATCGACGTCTCCCAATGTGGTTGGAAAGGAGTAGATCGCCATGTTGTAAGACTAGTTGGTACGTTGCTCTTCTAGTTCTACACCACACCATGTACTCTAGAGAGAGGCGGCTCTCGCGTCGCCCGCGGGGCGACACGAGGGCGACTAGGGTACCACCGTGCCGCCACCCTCATTGATCCCCTTCCCCTCGCCGTCGTCAGAGGCAACCGCCGGGCAAGCCCATGCGGCCGTCGAGGAGGGCGACGGCGAGGCTCTCGGCTGCTTCGTCGTTCGGGCGGAGGGTCTCTGGTGCGCCGGGGCGGCGGCCTCGGGTGGTGGCGCGGTCCCGCTTGTTCGCCAGGGGCGCCCGCGGATGCTGGATCGGCTCCTCGGCTGCGTGGGCGGCGAGGCTCTGACAGAAGTTTCCTGTGGCCCGGGGTCGCGTCGTCGGCCTCCGGTGCCTGGATCTGAAGTATGGCGCCCCGTCCACCTCCTCTGGCCTCTGCCCCCGCCAGATCCAGCTGCTGGTGACCCCGGTCACCGTCCGGCCGCCGGACGGGCGCGGTGGTGCGAGTTCCTGACCGGGAGAAATCCCTGGGTCGTCCCGGACGGCCTGCCAGTGGCAACATCCACGGACGTCGCGCCCCTCCCTGGAGGCATCGAGAAGGTCTGTTCTCCCCATCCCCTCCCCTCGGTTCCCGGATGAAAGTCCTGTATCCTCCGGATTCGGCGCCGTCGGCGTTTCGCGTCGTGTCCTCCTTGGGGGCGGCGTTGGGGGAACCTGAGGCGTAGGTGTGTGGGCAATGAGTGTGGTTGGTGCCGGTCGGCTGGTGGGTTGGGATTCCGGTGAGTGCAGTCCGGCGAGTTCCCCTGTTTGGAGCATCAACAGGTCTCTCCGGTTCAGTTCGCCACCTTTTGGCTCCCAGCTTCTTCTGCTCCAAGGTTTCTTCTGCAGTTTACCCCCTTTGTTTGGTCGTCCAAGGGGTGCGGCTTGGCTTCTGACAAGGACATCCTTTGCAACGAGGTGCTCATGTGATCAACAGATGAAGGTGTACTCCGGTCCGCATTCCTCCCAGCTCTAGGGTGAGTGCCTCCTCTCGGCCGACTGTGCGGCGTCCACGAGCCTGGACGAGGGAAAAGGGTTCCCCTTCGTCGAGGGAGCAGGAGGGTGCGGGGTCATATCGTCTCCTGGTGTTGTAGTCGACGTTGCTCGCTCTTTAAGCGTTGGTCTGTCCTTTGATGTTGTTCTGTTCTCCTTCCTTGGGCTTCCCTTCTTGTAGGGCAACTCCACTTCAGGCTGTGTTTCAACCTTAGATTTTTCTTAGTGCCTTGTGGTGTGTGTTGTGTTGTAAGCTGTCGTTCAACACCCTTGGATCTTAAATTCCTGGTCCGTTGATGACTTCGTTAATTCAAAGCCGGGCTCTTCTTAAGTCTTCGTTCTAAAAAAAATGTACTCTAGAGAGATGTCCATGGGGTCTCTACCGTCGGACGGCGATGTCGATGTCGAGATCGGTGTACGGCCGGCCGGCGGAGTAAAGTCGCCAGATTGTCAGCCCCAAGCTGCCAACAGTCAATGAGGCCAGGCTTCGCAAAAAAAAAGAGAGAGAACTTTTGCTTGTGCAAGCCTTTTTTCGAGAATTCCTTTTGCATGTTTTATGTGCTTCATATATCAAGATAATAAAAAAATAAAAATCGGTTATGTGCCAAGATAGTGTCACAACACTTTTGCATGACGCGCTGAACCTCTTGACAATCTTGGCAACAGTTTGGAGATTGTCGGCAGCCCGGTGGTCGAAGGTGAGGATGTCTTTGTGGTGGACAATATCGTCGTCATACTCGGCGCCCGAGAAAATCGGAAGGGACGGCTGGTGGGGATCTATGAACTCTTCGGAAAAGAACATAATTATAAAGGGGGCTGGGTCCGTTTGCAGTTTTGACTCGGTTTTGAGCACATTGAGCTCCTTACGGAAATAGAATCCGGGACCAAATCAATTTCGAGTCAAATTCGATGTATGTCTCCTGGTCAGGTTTAGGCAACTCGATTGACTGCCTTGCACATCGTTCTTCTCACCCACACGGCCACATCATATACAAAGTCTATAGCGTGAGATGGCACGACAATGACAGACGTCCATGCCGACATGGACCGTGGGCGGATCAACGATCGGTGTCGACCAGTCGATGGCAGCAAGCCCGAGAGAATAGGAATGGCATGGACATGGGAGGGACGCGCACATCGTAACGTCGGTGATCAGCTCCGCCATGCTATAGCTGACGTTGTCTATCGGCTGGATCACAGGGTGGCCACACTTTCCCTCTACACCTCGGTGCTCCTCGTCGACTGCTACCACAGCATCACCAGGAAGAGGAAACTACATGTATGTCGCTACGTTGGAGGGCGTCGAGTCCTTCCGGTAGCTGGTAGTGTGCAGGTGTGGTTCCGTGATCTGGTTGGAACCACCGAACCACGATTGGGCACACCATCATTCACGCCGACAAGTGCTTCTCTTGGCACATACCATATCAGGTGGACCTACTGCCAACTCAGACACGAAGCCGGATCAACTCGTAAACAATTCGAAGACAGATCAAAATGTCCTGTTAATTTTGTTACCAAGACGTTAGGTAGTCCCTTCAGCCCAAAAAAGGTACGAAAACAAGCAAAAAAAAAATCATGCAACCACATAACGAGGATATGGTAACTAAGAAGCGCTACCTCACTTAACAAACTTCAGATGAAAGGCAGTGCATTTTCTTTAGAACGAAGACGCACGATGTGTCCGGCTTTAAATTAATAAAGCCCACCACAGGCAGCATCCAACAGGAAGAAAAAACAGAGAGTTCAACAGAAATTAAAAGGGGTCGAAGCCCATAGTACGGAACATGCAACCGGCCTCAGCCTGATAGAAAAGATAGCAACTAAAGGAACGAGGTAGCCAGTCCAAAAAGCCCCACGAGCGGGGATTAGTGTCGGGCTTCAATCTGAATCATGCGAATCCGCTCCATGGCCTCCATCATCCGGTCTGCATCACGCCGTTTCTCCAACGGTGTCCATGTCTGGAGAAACAAGTGGCATTTGAAAATAATATCAGCAGGGTGAGCAGGGACCTTGTGTTCGATAGTCATCTTATTACGGGTGGTCCACAGTGACCAGCATAGCGCCCCTACGCATCGCCACAGCACGCGCCCGAAGCTATCTCTACGAGCGAGAAGTATCCCACGTAGGTCCGAAGCCGTTTGGGGATTCCAGTTTTGCGCAAAAGCCTCACGGACGACACTCCAAGCAAACCGTGCTAGGTGACATTGAAAGAAGATGTGATTCGCATCTTCGTGCGCTCCACATAGCGCACAAGACCCATCCGAAGGGCCGTGTCTAATGGCAATGTTGTTAGACGAAGGTAGGCGGTCACGGAATAATTGCCAAAGAAACACTTTGATCTGTAGAGGAATAGACGCTTTCCATAGCCCCCTAGCTATGTCAAGGGTCGGTCCCTCAGTCAGCTTGTTGTAAAGCGATTGGACCATGAACTTGCCGGATCTCGAGAGGGACCAGGAGACCGAGTCAGCCTCAGGGCAGAGAGAGACACCCTGCAAGGCAGTTAGGAGCCCATCCCAACTTGACCGTTCATGAGCGAGGAGTGGTCTTTTGAAAGCTATGGCAGGAGGGTTAGTTCTAAGCGCGTCGGCCACCAGGATTTCAACGTCCGTAGCTAGTTGGTAGATGTCAGAGTGGCTTCGCCATAAAGGTTCCGCCCCAAGCCAATGGTCGAGCCAGAATCTCGTGGAGTTCCCATTCTTAACGCAGAACTTGGCCCCAAGCGTGAAGGCCGGCTTAACCGCCTGGATCCCATTCCAGAAAGGCGATCCCTTCGCCTTGGAGGTGAGAAAGTTCCCTTCGGGGAAGTATTTGGCTCGAAGAATATCAGCCCAAAGCCCTTGTTCGTTCTGGGAAAGTTTCCATATTCACTTGACAAGGAGAGCTACATTCATGAGTTTGGAGTTGAGGATCCCAAGGCCACCGAATTTCTTGGGGCGGCAAAGCGCCGCCCACTTGATCAGGTGGTATTTCTTTTTTGTCCCAGTCCCTTCCCAAAAGAACTTAGATCTAGGGGTGTCAAGCTTGGCGTGGACTCCATCAGCCAGCAGGAACATGCCCATGGTAAACAAGGGCAGGGAGGACAGACTAGAGTTCGTCAGGATCAGCCTAGCCGCGGACGAAAGGAATCTGCCGCGCCAGGGGCTGACCCGGTTCGCCACCTTGCCGTATAGTGGTTCCCATTCGAGAGTCGGAATGTGTTTGTCCGAAATGGGAAGGCCTAGGTACTTAATTGGGAAACTCCCTAGTTTGCAATTAAGTAGGTTAGCAATGCAGGAGGCGCTGGGATTGTCCATCCCAATGGCCACACCTCGCTCTTCAGAAAATTAATCTTCAAGCCGGAGATGATCCCGAAAGCGAGGAGGATGAGCTTAATCGAGGCTATGCTATGATCATCGGGCTCGAAGAGCAGCAGAGTGTCGTCCGCATATTGTAAGTGGGTGATCCCTCCAGGGCAAAGGTGAGGCACCACACCTCGAATATGGCCTGCGTTCTTGGCCTTGTTCACCATGGCCGAGAGAGCATCGGCAACAAAGTTGAAAATCAATGGAGAGGAGGGATCTCCTTGTCTGAGACCTCATTTGTTGCGGAAGAAGTTCCCCGCTTCTCCGTTGATTGCAATCGCAGTCTGTCCCCCCGAGACAAGTTGCATAATGCGATGAATGAAACCTGACTCGAATCCCTTCCGAGTCAGCACCTCGCGAATGAACTCCCAGTTCACTCAGTCGTAGCCTTTCTCGAAATCGAGCTTGAAGAGCACGGCCGGCTGACGCGTGCGCTTAAGCTCGTGAACGATCTCTTGCAAAACTACCGGACCTTCTAGGATGTTACGTCCTTTGAGGAAACCCGACTGGCTATGGTCGATCACACGTTGTGCAACCGGGGCAAGTCTCGTAGTGTAAGCTTTGGAGCATAATTTGAAAGGCACGTTAATAAGGGTGATGGGGCAGTATTGCTTGATCGCGTCTGCCCCCTTGACTTTAGGGATGAGGCTAATGACACCGAAGTTGAGGTGCGATATGTCTATTGTGCCTAGCGCAAACACATTGATAATATCATAGAAAATGTCCTTGAGCGCCGGCCAAAACCGCCGGAAGAAAGACACCGGCCAGCCGTCCGGCCCTGGCGCGGTATCGGTCTTCATCGAGCCAAGCGCCTCATCGATCTCCCCCGTCGAGAAGGATAGGGCCAGGCCATCGTTCTCGGCTTGCGACACACGAGATTCTTCCCCCCAAAAGTCTGCACGGAGACGCATGGGCTTTTCTTCCGCTGTTCCCAACAGGTTAAGGAAGAAGTCGTAGATGTGCCGCGAGATTTCGGCTTGACTAACTAGTAGCCCCTGATCCGGTTGCAATCTCAGAATCGAACATTTCCTATTGCGGCCATTGGCGAAGGCATGGAAATAGCCCGTGTTAGCATCCCCCTTGGTAATCCACTTGATGCCACCCCTCCGGCGCCAATATTCCTCCTCTTCCCTGAGGATGGCAAGCACTTGGTTTTCAAGGGCGTAACGGTTAGCCCACTCTGCTTCCGAGAAGGAACGAGAGTCGGCCTGGGCGTCAAGTGCCTTGATTTCCTCGATAAGAGCTTCCCTAGCTCGTTTAGCGTCACTACCATGGTTTGCCCCCCACCCTCGTAGGAAACCACGCAGGGTCCCGGCCGCATTCACCCAAATGTCCAGGGGACCTCTGGAGCGCCCAGCCGCAGCCCTAGCTTGTTCCCAACGCGCAAGGAGCATAGGAATGAACCCCTCTACCTCGAACCACCCTGTTTTGAAGTAGAAGCGTGGACTACGCTTGATCCTATCCTCCCCAGAGGCCAGGATCAATGGGACATGATCAGAACCAATGCGTGTTTCAGCAACCAGCGTGCACATGGGAAAAACCGTCTCCTAATCAGACGTAACGAAAACACGGTCCAGGACGCTCCGAACCGGGTTGAGTTGTTTGTTAGTCCACGTGTATCTAGCCCCTGTCCTAGCAATTTCCCGAAGAGCGCAAGCCACAATGGCATTGTTAAAAAGGAAAACCCTAGGCCAGTCAATGTTGTGGTTATTTTTGTCCGCGTCCGATCAGATAAGATTAAAATCGCCCCCAAGGACAACGGGGATGTTAGCGGCTTGCTTGGCCCCGACCAAGACTTGGATTTCACCTAGGAAATCGGCCGCGCGAGAGTGATCGGCCGGCCCGTAAACACAAACGATCGCCCAGGAGGCGAGAGAGACTCTATGTTTAATGGTGACTGAAATGAAGAACGCACCCACATCCCAGGTTACAACATCACATACGTCAGAATTACAACCCAGAAGAAGACCACCTCAATGGCCAGCGGAAGGGACCCAGCCCCACACGAAGCGGTGGAGAGGATCATAGGCCGCAAGATCGCGATACGTAAAATCCGCTTTGATCGTTTCTTGAAGAGCCACAACGTCAATCCTCTCGCGCGCGATATACTCCCTAACTTGCGTGCGACGACCCGAGTGCCCGCAACCTCTAATATTCCAAAAAGAAGTAGCGGCTTGTTGTCGGCGCTGTGGCAACCTCCCTGGTTGCGGCAGCCCCCTCGGACAGGACAAGCGTGGCGGGGTTACCCGAAGCCTCTGGGTTAGCAGAGACCGCCAACGCCGTGGAATCGGCCTCCCTGGCCTTGGCCGCAGCAGCGGCCTCTGCCAAAGCCGCTTGGGCCTCCTCGCGAGCACGAATAATGGACACAAGCTCACCACGTTCCGTTCCTAAATCGAAACCGCTGTCGTCTAGGATAGAAACTAGTTGCGGATCAATAAACGCGTTCAGAATCTTAAAGGAGGGGGGAGGGTTACCTGAAATCTCCAAGTTCTTGTCCGCCAGGCGAAACTGAGCACTCTCCAAGGAAGACAATTCGCCCAGCGCCGCCTTGGCCCGGGCATTGGGAGCCCGCTGGGGGCCCGGAGATGCCCGAGAGCGCCGAGCCTTGGTTGCCGTGCCCGCGGAGCCCAGCGCAGCCTGAAGGTCCACGCACGCCGGCGCCACCGGCGAAGGAAGCGCCAAGGCGGCTTGCTTGACAGGAGGCTTCCGACCAGCCGTCTTCTTGGGGGCACACCGAGAGCCCCCCGAACTGTGGCGGCTCGACACCGGGGTGCGGATGGAATGTTCATTGAGCACCACGCCCGAGTCCGAGCCGAGCAGACTGGGGGAGGCTGGGGCGACAGCCACAAGAGGTGCCGTCGATCCCACCATATTGAAAGCCCCCACCAGAGCGTGGGACGGGGGCGTACTGCTCCCAGCTGTGTCCGAGGTTGCCAGCGCCCCAGGCTCCGCATTCTCCTTCCCCTCGTCGAGCCCGCGTTGATACCCAATTGGTTCCAGGTCTCCGTGTCAATTGACGTGTCGGGCATGCTATCCTCAGGTTCATCCTCGCGACCATCCATGTCCACATCCATAGCGCGGTCCCCGTTCCCAGTGTTGTGCCCGCCCTGGGTCCCTGGATCTTTCTGCTGCTGCCCAGCTGACCCTCCGGTCCCCGGACCAGACGGTCCAGCACTCTTGTCGCCCGGGTGAGAGGGAGGAATGATAGGGCCAGGCACCGCCGGCCCGTCTCCAGGGCGCTTTGGGAGTCGCTCCACCTCGACCCGTATGTCGTAGCCCTCTTGATTAAACCAAACTTGCACAAAACCATTCATCTTGTCAGGAGCTCTGCATCCAAATTTCATCCTCACCGGTCCCACCCGGATGAGAGACAGCTCGTCCACCATGATAGGTCTGCCCAGCATCTTGAGCCCCTCCATCAGGCGATCGACCCGATGATGTTTCTTGGGGATGCCATGAAGGCGAAGCCACACCTCCGGCATGGAGAGGGGCACAATCGTCTCATGGATTGAGTCACGAACCAGCACCGTAATGTCATTGATGGAGAGGAAAAGCTTGCCACTTGTCTTGGCCATATGCAGAAGATCTGCAGAGGGGAAGCTCACCGCAAAGTCGTTGTCGCCAACCTGCGCAATCTGCCAGTCCCAGTCTCCAGCCACCATGTCCTTCAGCTCCTGCGTGAGCGTACGCAGCGAAAGCCTCCCCGGCTCTGCTGACAGTATGGCACCATTGGCAGCTTTAAGGTCGTCGCCCTCCGCCATCTCCTCTTCTTCGAAATCCATGCAGAAGAAACCTTCGCCCGGAATGGCGCTGCCCATGATCTGGAGGTGCGGCTGCTTGCCCCGTGAAGGGTAGTACGCCGAGGCATGACCCTCCTGTTTGCAGATCACACAAAGGGGGGGGGGGAGGTGCATTTGGCCTGAAAGTGATCGGTCCGTCCGCATTTGAAGCACTCCCCACCCTCCTCTTCAACTGGAATGGAAGCGTCCGCCGAGCCCCGCGGCGCATCGGGCGCGACCACCGCAAGCGGTGTAGCCGAAGCCCGGGGCTTTTTTGCCAGGGGGTCCCCATGACCTCCGCCGCACAGGGGGTGCTCTGGTTTGCGCTCCAGCTCGCGGCGTCGCCCGCCATGCTTGCGCTTCTGCTTCTTCTCTTGCTGGCCCCACCAGGGGGGAGGAGGACCCCAATCCCCCTAGCGCCTGTGGAAACCAGATCCTGTGTCATGGCCCTGGTAGCCACCGTAGCCCCGACCAGCACCGCCGTCTTGACCATGCTCAAATCCAACGCCACCGTCCGCTCGCCCTGCCACCTTGGCCCGCTGGCCACGCTTCGCCTGCGCCCGTAGGGCTTTCTCGCGCCGCCATTCCTCCTTGGAGAGCGGGGGCTCCATCGGGGGCTTGTCCGCGCGCCGGTCGCCCATGGCCGTCACCTCAATAAAGGACAGGGAGAGAGGTGGAGGAGGGGGAAGGGGAACGAAAGATCTAATGGGAAGACGATGGCGCCGCACCTCACTGGAACAAGCCGGAAACCCTAGCGAGGGGTCGCAGAGGCCCCTGCGCAGCCATATAAAGCGCTGGTAGGCGGGCCACCGGGCCCCTCCCGGGGCAGGCCGACTGTGTGGGCTGACGGGGCCAGCTCCATCACCAGGGGCCGAAAGCTCCCCCGCAGACGACAGGGGCCCCCCCACCAGAAGGCCCGACAGCCATAGGACATGGCTGGGCCGACCCAGGCCCAGAGGCCCCCAGCAGGCCCAAGGGCAGGGCGGGCGGCGCCAACCCTAGTGCATCAGCCACCTCCGCCACCCGCTCTGCCGCCACCATCAACGACGCCAAAGAGGGGAGGACAGGGAGGGCAGGCCACTCCTCAGGCGTCACCGGGGCCACCGCGGACCCAGAACGCCGGGAAGACAACAAGGGAATCCCCCGCGCGCCCTCAACCGCGACCTCATCTGGCCGCCAGCAGCGCACCGCCGTTGTCCGCGAGCCTCCACCACCTGGCGCAAAACGGCGGCACTGGTCACCCCGACCAGCTCCGCCTTGAGCCACCGCCAGCACGAAGTCACCCACCGTCGCCCCCGCCGGGGGAGGGACCAGCCGCGGTGAGGATAGCCCATCCTCCTCGTCGGACGAATCCTCCGCCAACGCCCAGAACCGACCACCGCCACCTACACGGCCAGCCCCAGGGGAGCACGCCGGAGCAGGGAGCGCCGGGGCGCCACAAGGACCCCGCCGGACCAGCACCCACGCCGACGCCGCGTCAGCACCGCCGGGGGGAACGGGGTCGCCGCCCGCGTCGCCCCGAGTCGCCTCTAATGGCTCGCTTGTTTCAAAACCCATCCTCCCTCCGAAGGCCATGTTGCTCCTTCATGCTTCAAGGCAGTGCATTCACAGCATAACCTCCTAGAGCTGTTAAGAAATTATGCAGGGCAAGAGTTTGTTTCAGCCGAAGTCTCAAATCGTAAAACTGCTGGCCACTACGATGAAATTTGTCAAACATTTTTCCATCCGTGTCGACGCAAAACAGCCGCTAGACCTTACTGACAAGCAAGAGGACATCACCATCCGCCGACACAACACTGACATCCCAATCGAAACCATCATTAAATCTTCCAAATCGCCCTCTGATTTTCTCGTCCAGCAATTCAACCCGATACTTGTTGTCCCAAATCTTGTTTGCTCTAAAAAAATCAGATGCAGCTTGCAAATTAATAAAGAAGAGAATCTGCCTCTTATCACCATCAGCAAGAACAGAGGTAGAAACAGAACACCTAAAATTGACTATTAAGAAGACAACTAGATAAGAAGGTAAAGTCAATTCTTCAGTCCTATAGTAAACGAAGGAAACTGGCTGCACGCCCCAGGCAGCAGCCCGGGCTGCCTAGGGCCTGTCTCCGCCGCTGGACATGAGGTATATAACTTGCAAATGTTTGAATGCTAAGAAGGCCACTAGATAAATAAAATAAAGCAAGGTTAATTCTTCAGCCCAATAAAAATAGATACATCACTACTGGACTCGCGGTCCATGCCTACGGCTGCCGTCGGCATAGACCCGTCGGCGTAGATCACGTCAGCGTAGTCTTGTCAGACCGTCGGCGTAGTATAGCCGTCGGCATAGGGGCCTATGCCGACGGCCGGGCGTCAGCCATCGGCATAGTTTAGTCGTCGGCACTGTTTTTCGTCTGACGGCAACGGACGGCGCCGTCAAAAGCGCTGACGAATCATGGAATGGCATACCTGTGCCACGTGGCATCCCATGGTGCCTCCTGGTGGCAGAACTATGCCTACGGCAAACAGAACCTATGCCGACAGCTTTGCCGTAGGCATAGTTCTGCCACGTGTCGGCCCCTGGTTTTTCCTGGCGGCAGAGATATGCCGACTGCAAATGGAAATCTATGCCGACAGCTTTGCCGTCGGCATATCTCTGCCACGTGGCGCGTCCTGGTATCTCCTGGGCTTATATATGCCGACGGCTTTGCCGTCGGTAAATTTTTTTCTCTGTTTTCTCTTTTCAATTCATTTGACAGCATTTCAAAGCAGAATAATATAAAATTATGCAGAAATATGACAGTTAATCATCTAAACATACTCAAGTTCATCATCATCATCATCTAAAGATCATCACCGGCGAAAGTTCATGAACATAAAAGTAGTGCAAGACATGGAACATCATAAAAGTAGGAACATGAAAGGCATGCTACGACGGCCACATGCACGGAATCATCATCGACATCAAACAAGACCACCTCCGCCAAAACCACCACCACCACCAAGACCACCTCCGCCAAAACCACCACCACCAAGACCACCTCCGCCAAAAGCACCACCGCTAAGACCACCTCCGCCAAAACTGCCACCTCGACCACCATCACTCTGGAAGATCGGAGTGACTGGGGTCGACGGAGCAGGAGTCGAGCCACCGGTCCCCTACATGTTTGAGAGAAGATTCTAACGGTAAATATGATATGATAGTGTTGAATGAACGAGAACTAGTTTGTCAGTAGTTAGGCAAATGTACTAACCGGACTATCACTACCTAGTGCCACCCATTGATCGAACGTGGGCACGTGTGGGGGTTCTCCCGCAAGTGGTGGTGGGGATCCCATTTGTGGTGGATCTGTGCGGTTACTCCAAGACGCCAACATAGCCTGGATGTTAGTTAAACAAGCAAACTAGAAGGTCAGAAGGAATGAAAGTGCAAAAATTTAGCTTGGTTTTAAGAGGGCAAAACTAACCTCCATCATCTGACAGTTGTAATCATCGTTTGCCTTCACTCGTTGCAAGTACTCTCGCACCTCGAGATTCCTATGCTCGACAAAGGCCTTATATGCCTACATAACTTAGGTTGTTTCTAAGTGAGCAATGCTGAAAATAAACTGAGAATGCTAGAGAGAAGAAGATAAAGGGGAAGTACTTACAGCATGCTGGCTGGCTAAGGGAGTCTGTGAACGCCCCGTACTCTCTAACTGGCTCGGGTTGGTAGACCGAAGCCGTGTGTACGAGATCGAAGGAGTGATCAAGCCATCGAAACACGGATACCGGCCATGTGACTTCCCCTGGATGGCCACCACTGCCGTGTCGTTGATCTGAGACTGGGCCAACTCAGGAACAGGAACATCCGGATGCAACTTCTGATAGTGCTGAGTGTAAGAGTCCAGGTGCTCCTCGGTCTTGCCGTAGTACTGGCTCTCGCCCTCCTTGGGATGACTCCACTCGCGGGCCAGCTTCCACGACTCAATGTCTGAGAGCGGCCTCTTCAACTTGTCCTCCTGCAACGTCAAACAGAAGTTAGCCATACATAAGAACATGACGGTAAAGAAGAACAAAAATGCATCATGCATATAGATATACCTTCATGGCCTTGAAGCCCGAGCGGTTCCTGTTTCCTTGGCCGTGTGTCCCGTCTTTTCCACGGTTAGCCCGGGCCTTGATGCTCTTGGCAGCAAACTCTGCATCGTTGCCGAGCCACCTATCCACCAAACTCGCCCATCCGTCATGCCTTCCATAGAACCAACAAGGAACAACCTATGCAAATTTTGGAAGCATGACATGTGAGCACGAAACATATAGTTGACTGTTTGAAACAATGAAAAGTTAGTAATAGTTACCATCATGAATTGCTCCCTGTTCAAGGTAAGTCGTTGCTTCTGCGCTTGAGTTTTGGTCATCTTTTCTTCCAGGTAGATGTGGTAGTACTGCGAGACGGCAACCCAGTGCACCTCGTACTGCAACTGACGAGCTTTCTTCTTCGCAGCCGCAAGCAAGACTACGTTGGCTCTGGCCTTGTGGTCATCAAGAACTATATAGAGTTGCTGCCATCATGCATAAACCAGAAGTAAACAAGGCATGAGTTGAGTGATTCAATGATAAACTATGAACGAAACTGAAGACAAGTGATTCAGAAGAGAACTTACCCAAAATTTGGTGATCACGGCCTTAGCGGCCGTCCCATACTCCGCGTTGCTGCAAGCCTTGTAGTGGGCCCAGCTCATGGCCAAAACCCACAGCTGCGGGTCCCTATCTGGCCGTGGGCAGAATAGGCCAGGCCAAAACTCCTTCAATAGGACAGTGATAAGGCCGTCCGGTTTACGGCCCTTTCCGCGAAGGATCCAGTTTGTGCAAAAGAATCAAAGTATTGCCATGTGTACAATAAGAAAATGTTGTCATGTGTTGAAAATATGATTGAGAGGCACTTACTCTGTCCCTGCAGGTTCAATGAGCCACTTGTGCACCTCGATAGAAGGTGGTGTAGGTAGTCCGGCATTACCACGCAGCCACCCCTGCAGAGCACCAGGTGGCAAGTCACCCCACAACTCGGGATCAACCTCCCCTCCACCACCCTCCTCGCCCTCCTCCTCACCCTCCTCCTCGACCTCCTCCTCCTCGGCCTCCTCCTCCTCGGCCTCCTCCTCCTCACCATCAGGAACATACTCCTCCTCCTCAGACTCAAAAGGTGCCTCTAAATAGGAGGGCATCGAAGAAGACCCTCCTATTTCAGATACGGCCCAGAATTTTTTGCCCGGCTGCCTCTCCCCCCACCTCCTCCTCCTCTAGGGGCTCTCCCCCACCGCCTCCTCCTCTAGGGTCTCCTCCCCCGACCCCTCCACCTCCCTGTGAGGTGTCATCCTCGTGTAGTCGGAAGGGAACCTTGTGGGCTCATCCACTCCGAGTAAGTCCTTTGAATTTACTGAGGAAACTGGCACCGCTGGACTTGCCCATGATTAGCAAACCTGCATTGAGAAGAGAATAAACAATTAGTAAGGATATCAAATAAACAAGCATAGAGGAAAAACATTAATAGCAGAAGAGCACATTAAGCATACTATTGTAATGATCATTAAAAGAACTTACATTTTCTAGAACCCATATGAATCATCACTATTGTAATCTATTTGTGGACCGGTCTCATCATCACTATCATGCATATCTTCTTCGTTGTCTGACGGAGGTGGAGGATCTTCCTCATCGTCAGCGTCTTCATTTAACTTTTCAAGCATAATTATGTCTCTTTGATTCACAACTGCCTCACCATCAATCCGTGCGTCGTCGTCGTTTGGGTCCAGGTCAACATAACCCAAGTCATCATCCTCGTGGTTTCGGACCACGTCATCATGTTCCTCTTGATAGAACACTCCCTCGTATGTCATGGGGTTTATGTTGTAGTAATCATCATCATTCGGGTCCGGTAGCTTACCATGTGGCGACACCTTGAAAACAACTTCCCAACCCTTTCGGTACTCTTTCTGGCATGGGTAAGGCAGATAATATACTTGTGTGGCCTGGGTAGCGGCGATAAAGAGATCAGCTCCGGCATAGACGGTTGATGGTTTAACTTCAACTAAACCAACAGAAGGTGTATGTCTCAGACCCTTTTTGGGGTCGAACCATCGGCATTTGAACACAGTGAGACTTAGGTGTTCGCGGCCATGTTTGAATGTAAGCTTGTATATTTTTCCTACCCTTCTGTAGTAATCTACTTTATTATCTCCTTTAGTGAAGACTCTGGTATTTATGGTTTTGGGATCAGGCCGACTGTTCTGGAGCTCCTCTGTATGGAAGCAATACCCATTCACATCATACTTTTGGCATGTCATGATGGCAGGGTCAAAACCGATGGAAGCCCATCTCAATTCTTCATCCATTGATTCGGTCGAATCATTTCCCTACAAGTTTAATTGAAATTATAGGGTGCATGAGTTTAATTGAAATTATAGGGTGCATGAGTTTAATTGGAATAGGTATTAGTGAAGTGTGAAAAATTACTTTCTCCAAGAACCACGCAACGAAAATTTTCCTTCCATCAGCACCCTTTCGGAGAAGAGCAAGTGCCTCTGCTTCAGTCGGAGGCAGCATTCCCGTCCACTCTTCTTCAACGAATCGACTACAATAAGAAAAGCGGTATAAGAACTAGGCAAAGTGAACATAACAAATTGACTAAAAGAATGGTGGAAAGGTATTACCTCATCCACTCATCCTCAACTTCCTTGATGTTGTGCAAGATATAGAACATGACATCCTCCCACTCATCTTGTGGCATGAGATAAGGTGTCGAGCATCTAGCCCTGCCACCTTGCCCGATGAATAGAGGCAACTTGGGTTTATACTTGCACTACTAGGGAAAAGCCTATACACAGAATCTTACTAGCAGCGCGCTATAAAATCAGGCGCTGCTGGTAAGTAGCAGTAGCGCGGGCTGTGGAAACTCGCTGCTGAAACAAGTTTATCAGTAGCGCGCGCACTCCAAGCGGCGCTACTGCTAAAATTCCCCCGTCGCCGCCGCGAGGCCAGTTATAGCAGCAGCGCATTAAAATAGACAGCGCTACTGCTACGTAACGTAGCAGCAGCGCATTCAGGCAATAATCGCTACTGCTAAATTAACTACAGATCTCACTAGCTAGCCTCATCCACAGATCACACTCACACACACTCAAGGTCTCCTCCTCACCCCCGTGCCGCCGGTCCTCCCCCGTCGCCCCTCCCCCGTCGCCCCTCCCCCGTCGCCCCTCCCCCGATCTGCGCCGCTGTCGCCTCATCCTCCTCCATCCTCCCTCCACTCGACGCTGGCCGCCCCTCCTCGCTCCGCCTTCCTCCTCGATCCGTCCTCCCTCCACTCGCCGCCGGCCGGCCCCTCCTCGCTCCGCCTTCCTCCTCCCTCCTACTATCTTCTCCCTCCTCGAGTCGCACCTCCTTGTCCCTCCTCCCTGATACATTTTGATTTAGTAGGCTTTCATATGTAACATTTTGATTTAGTTGATTTAGTATGCTAGTGGATTTAGTATGCTAGTTGATTTAGTATGCTAGTTGATTTAGTCGATTTAGTTGATATGATTCAGTTGATTTAGTAGGCTAGTTGATTTAGTTGATTTAGAACATTTTGATTTAGTTTATTTAGTAGGCTAGTTGATTTAGTTGATTTAGTAGGCTAGTTGATTTAGAACATTTTGATTTAGTTGATTTAGTAAAATGGCGCCACCACCAGCACCACTATGTCGACTGTGCAAGTCAAGGTGCGCCAGCAGCCTTGCAACTGGCAAGCTGTTCGACATCTACTTCCATCCGAGTTTTCGTCATGCGGCGGTAAGAAATTAGATGAAATGTAACAACTATTTTATTTTTTAGTGTTGGCATTACTGCATTGTGTCATTTTTCTTTTCTTACACAGATCGTCCCATGCAATGTGAGGTTGAAATTCAACAAGCTGACAGGAGACACTGTGACATTTGAGGCTCCTGGGGGGCCATACACTATGGAGGTCGAAAAAGAACGCAATATGTCGCAGATTGGAGGAGATGGATGGGCCCGTTTCCTCGCTCGCATGCGTCTTACTGGTGGTGAGTTGATCAGATTCTCCTTCAGAGCAGAAAGACCCAAGTTGGTTGTCATTTATATCAACCTGGTGGAAGATGATGAAGATGACAAAGATGATGAAGATAATGAGGACCCACTCAATGAAGATGATGAGAACCCACTTCATGAAGCCATCATAGCTCAAAGAATGAGGCTGAGCGAGGAGGAGGTGTGCAACCTATGGGACATAATTCCGCCATGTGATGACTTTGTCGGGGTGCCATTTGTCACCCGCCTGACAAGTACCATGGTCGATCGGCATGAAATGGTATGTTATACGTACTGCATGTAGTAATTTGATGATATATACATGCTGTATTGTTATACTTACAAATCTAGTCGATGATATACTTTAGTGTAGAGTCTGATCACATGCTTAGGCTATTTATTAATTGATATGTTTTTCTTATTCAGAGATTGCCAAAGAACCTATCTGTGAATTGTGGTATCGAGCCTGATGAAGAAGGCTCAGTTGGACTACGCCTTACCGCAAGGGGCTCCGTCACCACATGTACTTACCGCATGGGCACAGATGGTCGCACACACTTGAACTCGGTTGGGTGGAAGAGATTCCTCGTTGGCAAGAATCTTCGTGCTGGACAGGCCATCCTAATTACTATCAGGAACACCCACCGCCCAGGCTTGAGGATGATGATCATCGTCGATATCATCTAGAACTACATATGTGTATGTGGCTATATCATCTAGAACTACATATGATGATCGTCGTCGATATCATGTAGAACTACATATGATGATCGCCGTCGATATCATCTAGAACTAAATATGATGATTGTCGTCGATGTCACCTTGTACTGCTTGAGGATGCATGTTGAGTATATATGAAATTGTTATCTAGTACTCCCTCGGTTCCAAATTACTCGTCGTGGTTTGAGTTCAAATTTGAACTAAAACCACGACGAGTAATTTCGAACCGAGGGAGTACTACCTAGTACCTATAATGCTTTATGAAATTGATATCTAGTAGTACCTAGTATCTGGAAATTGCAGTTTATCGAAGCCGGAATGGGGAAATGGTGAAAGATATAACAGTAGCGCTGGACCGGGAAATCGCTATAGCTAAGTAATAGCAGCACGTTCCTGAAAAGCGCTGCTGCTATAGTCAATAGTGGTAGCACGGGTACAGGCGGCGCTACTACTAAGAGTTAGCTGTAGCGCCTTATTGGTAGCGCAGGTACCCGCGCTGCTGATAGGCCTAAAACCCGCGCTGCTGCTAGCCTTTTCCCTAGTAGTGTTGGGTTCTTCTATATTGTATCGAGACACCTTATTGTGCAACGTGGGAACATGGTCCGGATAGTAGGCTGTCCTGAGGTTTGCCACCTCCTCTAGGATAACTGCCTCAGCTATGGGAGCTTCAATCTTAGCTTTGTTTCCACATTTCTGTCTCAGGTGCTTGTTCTGTCTCTCAGGGCCATACTGCCAACGATTCTGCACAGGCCCCCCCAACAATACCTCGTTCGTGAGGTGCAAAATGAGATGTGTCATCGGAGTAAAGAAGTCTGGCGGGAAGATCTTCTCTAGCTTGCATATCAACTCTGGCGCATTCTTATGGATTTCTTTTATCTCCTCAGGACATACTTCTTTAGCACAAAGCGTGCGAAAGAAATGGCTTAACTCCGCAAGCACACGCCAGACATGCTCGAGAACATAGCCCCAAACCATCACCGACATAATTCGCTCAAACCATACATGATAGTCATGACTCTTGAGCCCGGTCACTCTGCCCATTGAAAGATTGACCCCCTTACTTATATTCGACGCATAACCATCAGTGAACTTCACGATGTGTTTCAGCCACTTGAATGCCTCCATCTTATGATCCTTTTTAAGTACGAAGTCAGCATCTGGCTTGAACCAAGATTTTCGACTTCCTGTGGGAGGCTGCATGTGTAGACGTGGTCTATCACAAATATTCTGTTGATCGACTCTAGCATTAACATTATCCTTTGTCTTATCAGGAATGTTGAGGATCGTGTGAAAAAGGGACTCTGCGACATTCTTTTCGGTGTGCATCACGTCGATGTTGTATGGAAGTTTGAGGTCCTTAAAATAGGGAAGTTGCGTGAAGGGGGTAATGTGAGTCTAGTTGTGCGTCTCACCATATCCTTCAAAACATTTTTTTCCTTTACCTTTTCCTTTGCCCTCGCCCTCGTCTTCGCCTGTGGCTTTGCCTTTGCCTTTGCCTTTCCCTTCACCGGCAGGCTTAAGAGCTTTCAGTTGAGCAAGCACATCCGCACCAGAAAATGTTGGAATCTCGTTTACTTCATGGACAACTTTGCCTTTTGTGAAGTTCTTCTTGTCTTCCCTATCAAGATGGTCTGGAGGGAGGAACTGTCGATGCAGATCAAAGGCAACATACTTGCCACCCTTCTTCAGCCAAATGAAAATCAAGGCCTGCATGCACACTGGGCAAGGCATCTTTCCACTTGTACACCATCCCCAGAACAGGGCATAGACAGGAAAGTCATGCATGCAATATTGTATCCAAACTTTCATCAAGAAATTTTTCTGTAGATGCCGGTCGTATGTGAACCTCGGGAAGTACCAAGAATGTTGCAAATCATCCACCAACGGCTGCATAAACACACTCAAATTCTTCCCCGGATATTCAGGCCCGGAATTATAAGCGACGGGAACATGGTCTTGCGTTGCATTATGGCGCGGGGAGGGAGATTGAGTGGAATAACAAATATGAGCCAGCAGTTGTATGGATTAGACGACATACCATATGGATTGAACCCATCACCTGTTATAGCAATTCTGACATTCCCAGCCCCGGCTGCTTCCTCCGGGTACTCTATATCGAATGACTTCCATGCTTCACCTTCTGATGGATGTACAATTTTTTTGGCTTGTACCTTTTCCCTTCCTTGTGCCACTTCATCATTTTGGCAGACTCCTCGGTGATGAAAAGGCTGTGCAGTCTTTTTATAAAATCATGATACCGAAGAACCTTCACAGGGATTTTTAGCTGCTGCTTCTGACCATGCTTATCGACCACCTCAATATACCAAGAGGAACCACACTTCCTACAGTACTTGTCATCCGCATACTCATGCCTAAAGAAAAGGCAATTCTTTGGACAAACATGTATTTTCTCATAGTCCATGGAGAGCGCCTTCATGATTTTCTTCGTAGCGTACATGGTTTTCGGCAGTTCATGGCCCTCAGGCAGGCTTTTAGCCCATACTCCCAGAAATGCTTCAAAGCAACCTCGGCTACGGCCGTACACAGCCTTGACTGCCATCAGTTGTCACATGGCATCCAGCACAGACAGCTTGGCACCCTCATAGAGAGGTTTCTTTGACGAGGCCAAGATTTCCAGGAAGGCCTTTGCGGTTTCCTCCGGCTCCTCCGGTTCATTCGCTGAATGTGACGGAGGTGTCGGCTGTGCAGCAAAGACATCATCTAGCATGTCTCTAACCCCATCGTCCTCATATCCAGCGACGCGTTGTCGTATCACATCCTCTCTACCACGGTCCCGCTGGGCAAAGTTTATCGGCATATTAAAGTTGGGCATAAATCCATGCGTGCGAAGGTGCTTAGTCATCTCACTCTTATCTCTGCGGATACGTCTCTTACATTTGGCACACGGGCATTCTGGCACCATCCTCATTGGACTACAGAATATCACTTTCAAAAACACATCAGTTTTCTTGACCCATTCTGTTGTTACTTGATTCCGACAAAAAAAACCACTATACATCCACTGGTTATCTGCCATCTCTGCTTTATTGGAAGCCACACAAAAAAATTAAGGATTCATTTAAATTACTCACATCAATATTTTATTTTTTACAAGGTTGACGAGAAACGACATTGAATCCACCTACATCGCTAATAGGTAAAGATGGGTCCTCATCCCACCCGAGAATGTGTAGATTGAGTACGTTGTCCATGCTCTACCCCATTCCGAGACAAAATTTCGGCAACACCTCTCGGCTGCTCTCCAAATACATGTCTCGGCAAAATGCCGAGAGAATGTGCATCCGGAGAACAACAGGGAGGCGCCGCCGAAATCCTGTCTCGGAACGGGGTAGAGCATGAACAACGTACCCAATCTACACATCCTCGGGTTGTCCGTGGAAAGCGCTGGACAATCCGAAAGAGCTACGGTGATAAATATGTAATTGAATGCATATTTATCGATGCAACCCTTTCGGACGGGAGACCTAGGTTACGCGACTTGATGTGAAAATTTAATCTAGTGACATGGAAAAAAAGTGGACGAGGTCATGGAATTGTTGCACACCCTCCGATGTAGTCGATCAAACGAGAGGGACGATCGTAGACCAACACCTCCAACCTCGACAATCACTCCACAAAGATGGAACACCACAAATCCTGTTAATTACACCGAGTGAAAAAAAATTGGTCATCACCTCACATTAAGCATTGATACTTTTAACTATGAAAAAAGATCATGTTTCGTCAAGTGTCAAATTTTGTCCTTCAATTTTTTTAGCAAGATCATCATGATTAAATAACCACTCATCATATCATAATTTTGCAGCACATCTCACATAGCTTCTTAACATTAAGCATTGACACTTAAAACTATGAAAAAAAATCATATTTTGTCAAGTGACAAATTTTGTCCGGTTCAATTTTTTCAACAAGATCATCATGTTAAAAATAACCACTCATCTTATACCAATTTTGGAGCACATCTCAAATGACAAGATCATCATGATAAAAAATAATGCAACCTAACATCCTAACATCCAACATTCACCTATATATCAACCTAACAACCTAACATCTAACATCTAACCTAACAATCTAACATCCAACATCCATCCATGCATTCATTCATCCATCCAACAGTAGCAAAAAATGCAAAAAAAGTAGCTCACCGAAAGGGGAGTGGCAGGGGGCACGGCGGTGGAGGGGATGGTGAGGCAGGGGCGGTCGGGGACGGGAGGGACGGGGCCGGACGGAGCCGCGGCCGGCTACAGGAGCATCGGCGGGGTCGGGAGAGGCCGGGGCAGCAGCGAGGTCGGGGGAGGCCGGGGCAGCGCGCGGTGGGTGGAGACGGCGGCGACAGCGGGTGTGGAGGCGGGGGCGGCAACGCGGCTGTGGAGGCGGGGGAGGGCGGCGGCAGGGGTGGGGTGTGCGGCGGCGGCGGCAGGGGCGTGGTGGAGTGGGAGGTGAGGCGGCGGCGGCAGGTCAGGGTGGGTGGTGCGGCGGCGGCACAGGTCGGGGTCGTGGGGAGAATGAGTGGAGGGGGTCGCGCCGCGAAGGGATAAGGTGAACTATGTCGACGGCTAAGCCGTCGGCACAGGTGAGGACGCCACGTGGCCTAAGCCGTAGGCATATTTTTTTTATTTTTTTATTAGCCACGTCACCGATCCGCGTAGCACCTTCCGTATGGCCGCAGCTATCGGCATATTTTTATTTTTCCTTTTCTTATTTTATATAAATTTTTTAATGTTTTCTTATAGTTATAACTATCCTTTTTTATTTCATATAGATTTTTAATTTTTTTATAGTTATATTTTTCTTTTTTTCTTTTATTAATGTATTATAATTACATATAGATTTTTTAATTTTTTTAACCGCTCGGCCCTCTCCTCTCCTGAAACCACACACAGGGGAGGGGAGGCGCCGAACTCGAGCAGCTTCGTCCGCCAAGGCCGTGGCCTGGTCCCCGGTATGGGAGCGCCATGGCTGCCGCCTCGCGTGCTCGATCTACGCCGTCGTTCGTCAGGTGAGTGAAGGGGGAGGGGGTCGTCGACGGTGGGGTTAGGGTGGGGGTGGGGTAGCTTAGTTCGTCAGGTAAGTGAAGGGGGAGGGGGTCGTCGATAGAGGGACACCTAGAAGCAACATCCGGGCCAAACCCACAACAAGATCCCCTCCGTGTAGACCCGACACATCCGTTTCCCCCCTCCAGGTGCCGGCGGTGGCGCCGTCCGTGAGGGTGGCCAAACCCCGGAGACGCGTGCCGCCTCTTAGGACATGCCACCACACCACCCAGCATGTATGAGGGGCCGGTGCAACGCTCCGGTGGCATTGCTACCCTCCCAGGGCCCCCGTCCCACCTAACCCTGAAGCGGTTGACCATGAGATCTAGCCCTTTGACTTTCCACGGACGGGGTTTGAACAGTGGACCTCTCCACCCGGTTGTGTCAGGTCAGCTCAGAGGGACACCTGGAAGCAACATCCAGGCCAAACTGACAGCAAGATCCCCTCCGTGTAGACCCGACGCGTCTGTTTCTCCCCTCCAGGTGCCGGCGGTGGCGCCGTCCGTGAGGGGGGCTGTCGGTGTCAAAACCGGCGGATCTCGGGTAGGGGGTCCCGAACTGTGCGTCTAGGCCGGATGGTAACAGGAGGCAGGGGACACAATGTTTTACCCAGGTTCGGGCCCTCTCGATGGAGGTAAAACCCTACGTCCTGCTTGATTAATATTGATGATATGGGTAGTACAAGAGTAGATCTACCACGAGATCAGAGAGGCTAAACCCTAGAAGCTAGCCTATGGTTCGATTGTATGTTGTAGTTGAAGTTGTCCTATGGACCAAAACCCTCTGGTTTATATAGACACCGGAGAGGGTTAGGGTTACACAAGGTCGGTTACAAGGGAGGAGATATCCATATTCGTATTGCCTAGCTTGCCTTCCACGCCAAGTAGAGTCCCATCCGGACACGAGACGAAGTCTTCAATCTTGTATCTTCATAGTCCAACATTCCGGCCAAAGGATATAGTCCGGCTGTCCGGAGACCCCCTAATCCAGGACTCCCACAGTAGCCCCTGAACCAGGCTTTCAATGACGATGAGTCCGGCATGCAGTATTGTCTTCGGCATTGCAAGGCAGGTTCCTCCTCCGAATACACCACAGAAGAATTTTGAATATAAGGATAGTGTCTGACCCTGCAAAAACAAATTCCACATACCACCGTAGAGAGAATAATATTTCCACAAATCTTTAATCTGCTAACATGTTTTGGCAACATGACATCATGCCATGGCCCGGTGCTTATTCGAACCGTTTCTTTTAACTAGCCCCGCACATAATGCGAGGCAGTTTTTTGACACATCTTGTCAAGGCAGAGATCGTGTCCCCTGATTACGGGATCCTCATCAATATGGGTGTGGGTAACCCAACTGTGTCTAGGACTCCTAGATTATAGGCAAGTCCAAACGGTTTCGGAGAGGACGCTTGATATTCACCCTCTTTATAAAGGGACAAGGCTTTTACTTTTTCCCTCCTGTGCTCAATCGAATCCTTCCCCCGCCTCGAGTTCTAACACCCAAAGCCCAAGTCAGGTGCTCCGAACTTTCAATCATGTCCGGATCTAGCCTTCAAGGCTGATGGATGCCTTCCTCCGTCACGGAAGAAGACATCAAGAAGTTGAGGTAGGCCAGATACCTGACCGCCGAGGTTTCGTATCGGCTGCCTGCCCGAGGGCAGGTCGTCCCTACTCCTGAACCCAACGAATATGTTGTGTTCATCTCCCACTTCCTCCGAGGCCTAGGCCTTACTATGGATCCCTTCGTCAGAGGCTTGATGTTCTATTACGGGCTAGATTTCCATGATCTAGCCCCGGACTCCTTTCTCCACATCTCGACATTTATTGTCGTGTGTGAGGCCTTCCTCCGCATTACCCCTCACTTCAGCCTGTGGCTCAAAACCTTCGAAGTGAAGCCGAAGATGATCGAGGGGCAACATGCGGCGTGCGGAGGCGCATCAATAAGCAAGATGGCCGGAGCTCCGTGGCCGAAGGGTTTCTTTCCAGAGGTGTCCGGATTATGGCAACAGGAGTGGTTTGACATCACGGCTCCCAGAAGTGCCAAGTGGACGGCCGCCCCCGCTTTCTGCTCGGGCCCCCCACCACAACTAATGTCATGGATCAGTAGAGGTCTGAGCTGGGGTCCAGCCAAGGATGTGCCTATACTGCAAAGCCATATTCAAGATCTCTTCGAGGGAGATTTTAATTTGATTGTGGTAATACAAGTTATGCTAGTTCGTCGAGTCCAGCCTTGCAAACTCCGGCTCCTTCGCTTGTGGGAGTTCAACCCAGAAGGACCACGGGCCATTCAGAATTTCCTCGGCCTGACGCACAAGGAAATGTACCAGTCATTCTTCGAACCTCAAATAGAGTGTCCGGATACCACCGAGGACGTGGGCCTGAGCAGCAATCGCGCCGCCGAACAAGTAAGTAATCCTCTAGCCGAACACACCATCTTTTATTTATGACGTCATTTTTGAGAGATTGCTCTTTGACCAGGACTGGCTAACAAAGGCGAAGATGATCCGGTGTTTGGCCCCCCTCCCTGAGGGCTTGGAAAATCCGGTGCTGGAAAAGATGCTCAAGCTCGCACCTTGCCCGGAGCCCTCGAGGGAAGATACGGGGGGAATAATATGGGTGGAAGCGGGGCCCCATCGCTGCTAGTTCCAACCGAGGAAACGAGCGCCTCCGTGAAGGAGGACAACCAAGGAGAAGAATCCGACCTTCTCTCGCTTCAGGGAAGGAAGAGGACTGCCTCAGACGATCCGGAAACCGAGGCTTCCAAACGGGAGAAGAAATCCCCACTAGAGGGTCCTGCCTTGGAGGGTGCTTTTACCGCACAAAGTCCGCACGAGGGTCAGCCCTCCATCGAGCTGTAAGTAGTTAGAAAGCACTTCAATAGTGAAGGTATGTTACCTTTCCTCTGAGGAAAATAACCGAAGTGTTTATCTTGCAGTTCGGATCTTAGCCCTTCTCATAAAGCTCATCTTCGGGGGATCTTCTTCCGGAGATGATGGAGAGCAAAACGCCTCCTCCAGACTCCCCTCCTCAAGAAGAGGGCGACCTTGAAGTGTCGTCACGGAGGGCCTCTCCGGATTTGGTGAGGCTAGAAGATAATCCTACAGCCACTCGAAGTCCTCAGCGTCCGGCTCATGAAGAGAGCGAACAGAAGAGTCTGACACCGTCCGGTATGCGGTCGGACATACTGAGGGAGCTATTGGGGCGAGCAACCATCTTAGAGGAACACCATACGTTAATGGGTACGGTGATGGAAAGAGTTTCGTCTGCCGAAAGAGGATTGCATGAAGCTTTTATGAGTCTACTGACGGGTTTTGAGGTACGTGAAATGATATACTTTTTGATAGTACCGCACATGTGAAGTGTGCCCTGTGTAGATAGTAGCCCCTGAGACTCTGGTTGTCATCGAAAACGGCGGCGAACAGAGGATCGTAGTCCCAGGCAATAACTATACCGCTTTAATGTGCAGGTAATGGGAGCTCCGGTGGCTAGCCAGACTCATGAGTTTGCCGAGCTAAAGCGGCAACTAGATGTGGCGGACGCCGCCATCAAGCTTGTTAACAGGCGGCTTGACGAGTCACAGGGTAAGTGATGTTTTCCTGGTGAATGTCACATAATAAGAGCAGCATAATGCCAGTATCTTTAATATGTTGTGACTGTAGATGGAGTTGCCACCGTGGAGACCCTTTGGGCGGAACTTGCCCGAGCGAAGGAACAAGCGAGGGTTAGTAATGCGACTGCTTTGAAGGCAGCCGAAGAGTTAAGAGCTAAGAAGGTCGCCCATTGTGAAAGTAAAGATAAAATGGCCGAGATGGCTGTGGAATTAAAAGGCACTGCCGACCGTTGCCAGTTCCTTGAAGAAGAGAACCGAGTGAAGGCAGCGGACCTTGAGAAGGCCACGATGGCGACCAAAGACACTCGCTCCGCTATGAGGGCGAAGAAGGAGGAGCTACGCGAAGCCGGGGATATTGCGGCTGGGAAGCCCTTTCTGCTGCAGAGGAAGTTCGGAGATCTGCGTTATGCCCCTCTGGATCGGCTGTGGAGTTCGGAAGACGCGTATATGGACTTGGCGGCAAGCGCTGCCGACGCAGTCGAGTTCTTCCGAGATCAGTCAGATCGAGCGTCCGCTTCCCCTGACGGATCAGTTAGCCGAATGGGCCGAACTTAATAGGTTGTCCGGACTCGCCATGAGGTCCGTTGTGGATCAGCTGTGGCCGTAAAAGCCGAAGCCGGACAGCTATTCCAACCTAGTGCAGCAGTTCCTTGGTGCGGTGGCGCGCATCAATGATTTGAAGAGGTCGGCATGCATAGAAGGCTCGCGTATGGCCCTTGCCCATGTTAAAGCATACTGGGCGGAGATGGATGCTACCGCTATTGCGGCGCAGGGTTCGGCCATAGGCCGAGTGGCTGCCGGGCACTATTTCGAAGAGGTTCTTGAGGGTGCTCGTTTGATAGAGTCCCAGTGCTCGAAGAATATTATGTTTGAGTGACATGTATTCCCATTGTAAACACAATGTTTTTTATGAAATTTATTAAGGCTATGTTTATACTTTTGCCTGAAAGTAATATGATGCCTCATGTGCGGCCGTTTATGTATACATGCGTATAACCTGAAAGATCGCAGTCGTCGGGTTCAGCCCCCACGCATATAATGCGGGGGTGTTCGCAGAAGACGCGTGTTCACACTTAACCCAACGTCTTGGTCCTATTAAGGAGGTGATAGCACAGCGAACGAGGCAACCGGACTATAATGCTTTAACACTTTCACTTAGCCATAGGAGTTTGACGGTGGGACTACTATATAGCCCATGTTGGCTCCGCACTCTCCCGAATTCGGGGTGCGTTCATGCCTGGCCGGGAAACGGCCCTTCGTTAAGGCGGAGGAATTCTAACATTCCGATAGGTCATCGAGTGGTTGACCAGTCTCACGCTATATCATGACAGTCAGTTTTCGGCTTTCTCTACTAAGGTGCTTGTCCGAATGACCCGGGGCACAATCGCAGTAGTTCTCCAAGTGCTACCTTAGCCGATAGAGCGGAACGTAAGGTACCAAAACATAGGAGCCGGGCAAACCCAACATTTGACCAAAGACATGATTCGGAGCTGATGCATATAAGGCCAAACTTGCGACGCCGAACACTCCCTAAGGTATTCGGTCTTTATGGTGTAAACCGGGCCTGAATAGTGCCCTTTGTATGAAACCCCTTGTGTCTAGGTACGTGCATTATTCTGACGTGGCCACATGCCAAGACGTCAGCATCCTTCTCAATGGCGCTGAGAGTTCGAGGGATGTGTATCAACAAGAGACAGTAAAAAAGGTTTATGCAGGGTCTTAATCTAAAAAGAATCCTTGGAGCGGGTCCCTGCTGCACGTCTGTGCCTGTGTCTCCGTTGTGCCGTCTCCAGGACGGGTGTAGCACGATGATCATCTGTAAAAGAGAGGAACTTAGGTGAAAATGTTGTCGTGCAAAAAGGTAGTTTTTTAAAGAAACCATGTATAATTAAGAATGAGTAAAAATTGCCACTTGTCTGCGCGCGATGAGCCCCTTGTATTTATAATAGGGGTGTGGCCCTCAATCCAGTACAAATTACATATAGCAGCGCCGGACTCGTCTAACCGCGCCCGTGGTCCTGACGACCTATCAAATGCTATAGTTGGTCAGGCCGTTTTTAGTGTGCGGCTGCCAAGGCAGTCGCATTCTTTTCAGGGCGCAAAGATCGCTCAATATTTCCGCTCACTGTAATGATGCCACGTGGACCGGGCATCTTGAGCGTGAGGGAAGCGTAATGCGGTATTGCATTAAAGCGAGCAAAAGCTTCGCGTCCAAGTAGTGCTTGATAACCAGTTTGGAACGGAGTGATGTGGAAGGTTAAATGTTCGCTATGGAAGTTATCGGGGAAGCCGAATACAACCTTTAGTAGCAGGGAGCCCGTGCAGTGAGCCCCTGGGCCTGGCATTACTCCTTTAAAGGTAGTGTCGCTATGGCGGATTTTCGTTGGATCTATCGCCATTTCGCGGATTGTATCCTGATATATTAGGTTTAAATTGCTGCCACCGTCCATCAGGACTCATGTAAAGTGGCATCCGTCAATAATTGGGTCTAGTACCAGGGCAGCCCATCCTGCCCGCCGGATACTTGCTGAGTAATCATGATGGTCGAAAGTGATCGGTTGAAACGACCACTGGCAGGGCTCGGTGGTGATAGGCCCTTGGGCATATTTATCTGGGAGTGCCGCTTTGTTGCTCCCCTTGATCACGTGTAACATGTTTACTGTTTTGACTTCTGGTGGAAACTTCTTTTGTTCCCCAGTGTCGTGCTTGAGAGGCTCATCCTCGTCTTCGCTTGGTGTATCCTCCCCCTTTTGTACGGCGTTGAGTTTGCCGGACTGCTTGAAGACCCAACATTCTCTATGGGTATGATTGGCGAGTTTACCGGGGGTGCTATGGATCTGACATACTTGGTCCAGAATTTTGTTTAGGCTGGACAGTTCGTCTCTGGCGCCTTTAAAGGGCGGCTTTTGCTGACTTGGCCGAGAGCTTTTGAATCCGGCGTTTACTGTCGTGCTCTTCGTGATGTCTTCCTTATTCCGGCGTCTGTTATTGTTGTTGCGCCATGATTTCCCGTTTCCATCTCTAGCTTCGGATGTACTAGGGTCGTTGGTGTTGCATCTGGCTAGCCAGCTATCCTCACCCGCGCAAAAGCGGGTCATGAGGCTTGTTAATGCTGCCATTGTTCTCGGCTTTTCTTGGCCGAGGTTTCTGGAAAGTGATTCATCACGGATGCTATGCTTAAAGGCTGCCAAGGCTTCGGCGTCTGGACAGTCGACAATTTGGTTCTTTTTAGTAAGAAACCTATTCCAGAGCTTTCGGGTTGACTCTCCGGGCTGTTGAGTTATATGATTCAAATCGTCCGCGTCCGGAGGTCGGACATAAGTCCCTTGAAAATTTGTCCGGAAAGCGTCTTCGAGCTCTTCCCAGCTTCCGATGGAGTTTTCAGGGAGGCTTTTAAGCCAGTGCCGAGTTGGCCCTTTGAGCTTAAGGGGTAAGTATTTAATGGCGTGGAGATCATCTCCTCGAGCCATATGGATATGGAGGATATAGTCCTCAATCCAGACCCCAGGGTATGTTGTTCCGTCATATGCCTCTATGTTTACGGGTTTGTATCCTTCTGGAAATTCATGGTCCAGCACCTCATCGGTGAAACATAGGGGGTGTGCGGCGCCCCAGTATCTGGGCGTGTTGCATTGTTCAGATGTTTGTTGTGTTGCATCGTATGCTGGAGAACGCTTGCGTGGTCCATAGATGGATCTGGTTGCGCCATCCTTTTGATGCGAGCCCTCGCGTGGATCGCGTATTGGCTTATATGTGGCATTGTTTGCCGCTCTATGTTGGTTGTGAGGTCGTCTATCCAGCCAGGTGGCCGTTTTGATTTTTGGTTGCGGGGGATCTAAGGCCTCCTCATCGAATTCGGGTAGTAACTTCCGCTTTGAGTGGTCCGGCGGTTTAACAACACGGCTCTTGCGAAGGGTAAGGTCGATATCCGGCTCGATCGCCGCTGAGGATATGACCTTCGTGACAGGGTCTATCCGCCCGTCCATGGGTGGCGCAACTGGCTCCGAATTGAGGCTCGGAGAGGCTGCCGGTGCGATCACCTGAATACAGTCCGATGGTAGAGCTAAATCGTACTCACCGCGACCGTGTGGCGCACAAGGCAAGGGCTCGAATCCGTCGAAGATCAAGTCTCCGCGGATATCGGTCGTGTAATTTAAGCTTCCAAACCTGACCTAACTGTAACGCCCTCGATGCGGCTATATCTCACACTGTCGAAGCACGACTTAGAGGCATAACCGCATTGAAAGCAATGTCGCAAGTGAGGTAATCTTCACACAACCCATGTAATGCATAAGGGAAAGAGATACATAGTTGGCTTACAATCGCCACTTCACACAATTACATGAATAAAGCATTACATCAACCAAATACAATCAAGGTCCGACTACGGAACCAAAATAAAAGAAGAACCCCAAATGCGACAAGGTCCCCGATCGACCCCAACTGGGCTCCACTACTGATCAACTATAACGGAACAACACAAAGGACAAGATCTTCATCGAGCTCCTCCTTGAGCTTGGTTGCGTCACCTGCTTGGTAACATCAGCACCTGCAAACTGGTTTTGGAAGTATCTGTGAGCCACAGGGACTCAGCAATCTCGCACCCACGCGATCAAGACTATTTAAGCTTATGGGTAAGGTAAAAGGTATGAGGTGGGCTGCAGCAAGCGACTAGCATATATGGTGGCTAAACATACGCAAATGAGAGCGAGAAGAGAAGGCAAAAGCACGGTCGAACAACTATGATCAAGAAGTGATCCTAGAACAACCTACGCCAAACATAACTCCAACACCGTGTTCACTTCCCGGACTCCGCCGGAAAGAGACCATCACGGTTACACATGCAGTTGATGCATTTAATTAAGTTAAGGTTCAAGTTATCTACAGCCAGACATTAACAAATTCCCATCTGCCCATAACCGTGGGCACGGCTTTCGAAAGTTCAAAACCCTGCAGGGGTGTCCCAACTTAGCCCATCACAAGCTCTCATGGTCAACGAAGGATATTCCTTCTAGCGGGAAGACCCAATCAGGCTCTGAATCCCGGTTACAAGACATTTTGACAGGTAAAACAAGACCAGCAAGACCACCCGATGCGCCGAAATCCTGATAGGAGCTGCACATATCTCGTTCTCAGGGCAACACGGGATGAGCGCTCCATACAACCAAAACCAGCCCTCAAGTTTCCCCGAGGTGGCGCTGCAAAGGACTCCAGTTCGGACCAACACTTAGACAAGAACTGGCCCGGGGGGTTAAAATAAAGATGACCCTCGGGATGCGCGACTCCCAAGGGAAAAAGGCTAGGTGGCGAATGGTAAAACCAAGGTTGGGCCTTGCTGGAGGAGTTTTATTCAAGGCGAACTGTCAAGGGGTTCCTATAATAACCCAACCGCATAAGGAACGCAAAATCCGGGAACATAACACCGATATGACGGAATCTAGGGCGGCAAGAGTGGAACAAAACACCAGGCATAAGGCCGATCCTTCCACCCTTTACCAAGTATATAGATGCATTAATTAAATAAGAGATATTGTGATATCCCAACAAGTAAACATATTCCAACGAGGAACAACATCTCCATGTTCCAACAAGGAACAAACTTCAATCTTCACCTGCAACTAACAACGCTATAAGAGGGGCTGAGCAAAGCGGTAACATAGCCAAACAACGGTTTGCTAGGACAAGGTGGGTTAGAGGCTTGGTTCAACAATATGGAAGGCATGATAAGCAAGTGGTAGGTATCACAGCATAGGCATAGCAAAAGAGCGAGCAACTAGCAAGCAAAGATAGAGGTGATTTCGAGGGTATGATCATCTTGCGTGAGATCCCGCAAGGAAGAAGAACGAGCCCATGAAGAAGATAAACGGACATAGTCGAAGGATCCTCACACACACGACGTTATCGGAACCAACCCGAAGAAGCATCACCGGAAAGAAAGCAAACAACATAGTAAACAACCACCACATAAGCATGGCACGATGCGCAAACAAGTATGATGCATGTCCGGTTTAATGATACATGGCATGGCAAAGTGCACAAACAATCCTACAGATTAAGTGGAGCTCAATATGCAACTCTGTTGCATATTGACGAAACACCACATTCAAGTTATTTAGTTCGATCTCGGTTAGGTACTCAACAAAATTAAATGTTTGTTAACATGGCAAGAGGTGAAGCATATGAAAAACTACCTATCTAGGCAAGTTTAAATGAGGCCAGAACAACAAACTACAATTCCGATAAATCCTCATGTGCATTAACAATTTAATGCAACAACAATTTTTAAACATATTAAATGATGTTATCATGATGCGGATGTCATGTTCAAGTTTATGCAAGTTTAAGAACAAAATGTTGACATGAGCATATTATGAAGCATTTGTCATCGTGGCGGAAACAAAAGGGGTGCCACGGCGACGATAACGAAACGGTGCCACGACAACGTTCCGGTTCCCAGTAACTCGATTGAGATACCGATGCAAAAGAGAAGTGTGGCGGGAGCGTGCAAAAGATGGTGGGACGCTCCCAGATACCGGGTGTCCCATGTGTCGGCGGCATGGCAACCGAGGGTCGTGCACCTAACAAATGGGCACGCTGCAAACACGGGGTTCATCTCGTATCACATAACATGCATTCGGTCCACGGACGGTCGTGTCAATGGTTATACCTTTCAAAGCGTGCCTTTTTCGAAGAGGATTGGGTTCGATAGTAGCGGAAGTAGTGGTTCACGTTCGTTCGGAGAGGTACTAGATGACTCCAATGTCTTCAAGGTGACGGTAGTGGTTCACACGACGTCGGGATGCTTGTCGGTCCGATCTTGCCGGAGTAGTTGTACAAGGTCGTCGTGGGAGGTAGTGGTACTCGCGAACTTGTCGGATCCACGGCGACGGTTGTGGAACCTCATGGATTCGTGGTCTCCGGGCGGTCCCGGTCTTGACGGTGGGGTACTTGACGCATCCCGGATATGTAGTCGTACACAGTGTTACATGTAGCCGAACTTGAGGTGGTCTTGGCGTTGGACTTGCGGTGTTGGACAGAACCATGGCGAGGTTCAACAGCTACCCCACGTCCATGATGAAAAACGGAGCTCGGGCAGAGAGTCAAAGCAGCCAGCAAGGGCGTGTGTGGAGCAACAACATAACACCAGCAAAGGCCATGGCGACATGGAGCCTTGGGCGCCATCGGGGTGGAAGGATGCGGTTCCTGCCAAGCTCTCGGAGGGGCCGGCCATGGAGGCAGGAAGGTGACGACGCTTGGGATCGTTGCTGGGGCTCTGGCGAACTCCGGCAACACAGACGACGAAGGGAGCGAGCGGCGCGAGGCTCCTGCTGGGCGCTCGAGGTGGCGCAGGCACGCCGGAGCCACTGGACAAGATGCAGGTCACCAGGAGGTTCGGCAGGGGCGCGATGGCCATGGAGGTGGGGCGCAGCACGGCGGCAGAGCGGCGGCGGCTGCAGGGCACCGGCGGCGGGGCGCCATGGCCGCCTGAAGAGGAAGGAGGGCGGCACAGGTTGGTAGAGGAGGGCGGCTCGCGTCCTCGGGGTTCCCTGCTCGCGAGCACAAGGGCGCAGGAGGATGGCCGGGGTGCGCGATGGCATCGGGTGCAGGCGCGAGATCGAGAGGAGAGGGAGGGGGATCGTGGGAGAAGGGTGGCTGCGGAAGGGAAGTGAGCAGGAGATGGGATCGGGAGAGGAGTCGGGCAGCGGTCTCCCTGGCGGTGCTGGGAGAGATCGAGAGGGAGAGGGATGAGCATCGAGGGAACGGGCTCAGGAAGGCTAGGGTTAGGAAAGGAGACTGGGCCTTAGGAAAATGGGCCGAAGCGGTGGAGGGCGCTGGTTGTCCGGCCTGGTAGAGCTGGCAGGGACGCTAGGCTGTCCACTCCCTCTCTCATCTCTTAAACTCTCCTTTTCCATTTAAAAACAAAACAAAATAGAGAAAGAAAAGAAAGAGGAGGAAGGGGTGGAATCTGGGCATGGGGATAATATTCCCGGACTCGCAAAAATGTGTATGATCCAAGAAAAATGGAGTGGCCATTTTTCAAAGTTTAAAATTCACACTCATTTGATTTGAATTCAAATGGTTCGAATAGGAAGTGAGGGTTAGGAAGGTCCAAAAATGTTTGGATTTTTGGTGGAGCTCCGGAAAATGACAAAAGGATATATGGGCAAAGTTAGAGGCCAAGAGTTTGTGATAACAAAGGCATTGAGATTTATTTTGCAAGTGTGTTCCGGTTAATTCCAGCATATGAAATATTTAATATAGCTCCCTAATATCGGGAGGATATGTTATAAAGAGAATCACCATGTGAATTCCCTCGATTTAAATGGATCAAAGGTCCATGCCATTTATTTAGTTGAGTTGCAAAAGATTTATGAGATGATGGCATGATGACATGATGCAATGCAAAAAATAAAAGGGGAGGCACAAATGAAACACACGGCGAAACCCGGAATATATGGAGGTCTTCTCGAGCATCGGTCTCGGAGCGTTACAACACTCCACCACTACGAGAGGATCTCGTCCCGAGATCTAGAATGGCACCGGAGGGACAACGGAAAAGAAAGAGAAGAGGTAAAACTAAGTTGCTCCTTTGAAAAACGAGTGAAACCAAAGAACCTTGAGAGGTTGAACAAATTGAAAGGAATAATGCAACGAAAAAGAGCGAAGTTGAAAGCACTCCGTTAGGAAAAAAAGAACAAGGAAGAACAAATTCGAACAGCACTCCGGTTGGAAAGATATGCAAGGCTTGATAAAATGAAAGAACTTGAGCAGAGGACACAACACTCCGGTTAAATGGATAAGCACGAAAAGAACATGATCTTTGACAAACGAGATGATGGGTTGAAAAGAGCAACATCACAATGCCTCCGGAACGAAATAATAGAATATAGATAATTGAAATAAAAGAATGGAGAAGCAAATGCCAACTTCTGTCACAAAAAGAGTTTGAGAAGGCATCCTTAGGAGAAGGGTCGAACGGAGTTGTTGGAACACCAACAACGAAAAGAATAATCTTGATATGGTCTTATGGCATACATCTCAAATTATGAGGTGACAACCTGCCACTCACGGGAGAAAGAATTGGATTGATATGAACAAGGAGACGAGAAAAGCTATTTCACCGGGAGGATAGATGAAGAACTAGGGTCGTTTATAAGCACCATAAATAGTAACAATCCTTAGGGAAGGCTTTAGGTGAAACATAACCCAAGATAATTCCAACGAAGTGGTTGATGAATTTAAAATACCTCATTCTTGATAGCTTGAGAAACATGAAGCACGAAGGAAAATTATCAAGAATGACATAATATCACCTCCAATGGTACGGAAGAAAGAATTGCACTCCGGATTACAAGAAGAAGAATGCTTCAGCTCCTTAAAAGAATCTCGATGAAAACTTCGAGAAGGAAACAAATCCTTGATGAACCATCATGTTGTTGGGGAACGTTGCAGAAAATTAAAATTTTTCCTACGGTTTCACCAAGATCCATCTATGAGTTCATCTAAGCAACGAGTCTAGGGAGAGAGTTTGCATCTACATACCACTTGTAGATCGCGTGCGGAAGCTTGCAAGGTGATGATGTAGTCGTACTCGACGTGATCCAAATCACCGATGACCAGCGCCGAACGGACGGCACCTCCGCGTTCAACACACGTACGGGACGGGAGACGTCTCCTCCTTATTGATCCAGCAAGGGGGAAGGAGAGGTTGATGAAGATCCAGCAGCACGACGGCGTGGTGGTGGATGCAGGGCGTCACAGCAGCAGGGCTTCGCCGAGACTACGAGGGAGAGACGTAACGGGGGGGAGGTGGAGGCGCCAGGGGCTGGTGTGTTGAGTCCCTCCTCTCCCCCACTATATATAGGGGTGCCAGGGGGGCGCCGGCCCTAGTAGATGAGATCTACTAGGGGGGCGGCGGCCTAGGGGAGGTTTCCCTCCCCCCAAGGCACCTAGGGGTGCCTTCCACCACTAGGACTCCTCCTAGGGGGAAACCCTAGGCGCATGGGCCTATAGGGGCTGGTGCCCTTGGCCCATGATGGCCAAGGCGCACCCCCTACAGCCCATGTGGCCCCCCGGGACAGGTGGCCCCACCCGGTGGACCCCCGGGACCCTTCCGGTGGTCCCGGTACAATACCGATAACCCCGAAACTTGTCCCGATGCCCGAAATAGCACTTCCTATATATAATTCTTTACCTCCGGACCATTCCGGAACTCCTCGTGACGTCCGGGATCTCATCCGGGACTCCAAACAACATTCGGGTTTCTGCATATCCATATCTTCATAACCCTAGCGTCACCGAACCTTAAGTGTGTAGACCCTACGGGTTCGGGAGACATGCAGACATGACCGAGACGCTCTCAGTCAATAACCATCAGCGGGATCTGGATACCCATGATGGCTCCCACATGCTCCTCGATGTTGTCATCGGATGAACCACGATGTCGAGGATTCGATCAAACCCTGTATGCAATTCCCTTTGTCAATCGGTACGTTACTTGCTCGAGACTCGATCGTCGGTATCCCAATACCTTGTTCAGTCTCGTTACCGGCAAGTCACTTTACTCGTACCGTAATGCATGATCCCGTGTCCAACACCTTGGTCACATTGAGCTCAATATGATGATGCATTACCGAGTGGGCCCAGAGATACCTCTCCGTCATACGGAGTGACAAATCCCAGTCTCGATCCGTGTCAACCCAACAGCTACTTTCGGAGATACCTGTAATGCACCTTTATAGTCACCCAGTTACGTTGTGACGTTTGATACACCCAAGGCACTCTCACGGTATCCGGGAGTTACACGATCTCATGGTTGAAGGAAGAGATACTTGACACTTGCAAAGCTCTAGCAAAACGAACTACACGATCTTTTATGCTATGCTTAGGATTGGGTCTTGTCCATCACATCATTCTCCTAATGATGTGATCCCGTTATCAACGACATCCAATGTCCATAGTCAGGAAACCATGACTATCTGTTGATCACAACGAGCTGGTCAACTAGAGGCTTACCAGGGACATAGTGTGGTCTAAGTATTCACACGTGTATTACGATTTCCGGATAATACAGTTATAGCATGAATAAAAGACAATTATCATGAACAATGAAATATAATAATACTTTTATTATTGCCTTTAGGGCATATTTCCAACAGACTGTTGGGGAACGTTGCAGAAAATTAAAATTTTTCCTACGGTTTCACCAAGATCCATCTATGAGTTCATCTAAGCAACGAGTCTAGGGAGAGAGTTTGCATCTACATACCACTTGTAGATCGCGTGCGGAAGCTTGCAAGGTGATGATGTAGTCGTACTCGACGTGATCCAAATCACCAATGACCAGCGCCGAACGGACGGCACCTCCGCGTTCAACACACGTACGGGACGGGAGACGTCTCCTCCTTCTTGATCCAGCAAGGGGGAAGGAGAGGTTGATGAAGATCCAGCAGCACGACGGCGTGGTGGTGGATGCAGGGCGTCACAGCAGCAGGGCTTCGCCGAGACTACGAGGGAGAGACGTAACGGGGGGAGGAGGAGGCGCCAGGGGCTGGTGTATGAAGTCCCTCCTCTCCCCCACTATATATAGGGGTGCCAGGGGGGGCGCCGGCCCTAGTAGATGAGATCTACTAGGGGGGGCGGCGGCCTAGGGGAGGTTTCCCTCCCCCCCAAGGCACCTAGGGGTGCCTTCCACCACTAGGACTCCTCCTAGGGGGAAACCCTAGGCGCATGGGCCTATAGGGGCTGGTGCCCTTGGCCCATGATGGCCAAGGCGCACCCCCTACAGCCCATGTGGCCCCCCGGGACAGGTGGCCCCACCCGGTGGACCCCCGGGACCCTTCTGGTGGTCCCGGTACAATACCGATAACCCCGAAACTTGTCCCGATGCCCGAAATAGCACTTCCTATATATAATTCTTTACCTCCGGACCATTCCGGAACTCCTCGTGACGTCCGGGATCTCATCCGGGACTCCGAACAACATTCGGGTTTCTGCATATACATATCTTCATAACCCTAGCGTCACCGAACCTTAAGTGTGTAGACCCTACGGGTTCGGGAGACATGCAGACATGACCGAGACGCTCTCAGTCAATAACCATCAGTGGGATCTGGATACCCATGATGGCTCCCACATGCTCCTCGATGTTTTCATCGGATGAACCACTATGTCGAGGATTCGATCAAACCCTGTATGCAATTCCCTTTGTCAATCGGTACGTTACTTGCCCGAGACTCGATCGTCGGTATCCCAATACCTTGTTCAGTCTCGTTACCGGCAAGTCACTTTACTCGTACCGTAATGCATGATCCCGTGTCCAACACCTTGGTCACATTGAGCTCAATATGATGATGCATTACCGAGTGGGCCCAGAGATACCTCTCCGTCATACGGAGTGACAAATCCCAGTCTCGATCCATGTCAACCCAACAGCTACTTTCGGAGATACCTGTAATGCACCTTTATAGTCACCCAGTTACGTTGTGACGTTTGGTACACCCAAGGCACTCTTACGGTATCCGGGAGTTACACGATCTCATGGTCGAAGGAAGAGATACTTGACACTTGCAAAGCTCTAGCAAAACGAACTACACGATCTTTTATGCTATGCTTAGGATTGGGTCTTGTCCATCACATCATTCTCCTAATGATGTGATCCCGTTATCAACGACATCCAATGTCCATAGTCAGGAAACCATGACTATCTGTTGATCACAACGAGCTGGTCAACTAGAGGCTCACCAGGGACATTGTGTGGTGTAAGTATTCACACGTGTATTACGATTTCCGGATAATACAGTTATAGCATGAATAAAAGACAATTATCATGAACAATGAAATATAATAATACTTTTATTATTGCCTCTAGGGCATATTTCCAACAGTCTCCCACTTGCACTAGAGTCACTAATCTAGTTACATTGTGATGAATCGAACACCCATAGAGTTCTGGTGTTGATCATGTTTTGCACGCGAGAGAGGTTTAGTCAGCGGATCTGCGACATTCAGATCCGTGTGCACTTTGCAAATCTCTATGTCTCCATCTTGAACATTTTCACGGATGGAGTTGAAACGACGCTTGATGTGCCTGGTCTTCTTGTGAAACCTGGGCTCCTCTGCGAGGGCAATAGCTCCAGTGTTGTCACAGAAGAGTTTGATCGGCCCCGACGCATTGGGTATGACTCCTAGGTCGGTGATGAACTCCTTCACCCAAATCGCTTCATGTGCTGCCTCCGAGGCTGCCATGTACTCCGCTTCATACGTAGATCCCGCCACGACGCTCTGCTTGCAGCTGCACCAGCTTACTGCTCCACCATTCAACATATACACGTATCCGGTTTGTGACTTAGAGTCATCCAGATCTGAGTCGAAGCTAGCGTCGACGTAACCCTTTACGACGAGCTCTTCGTCTCCTCCATAAACGAGAAACATGTCCTTTGTCCTTTTCAGGTACTTCAGGATATTCTTGACCGCTGTCCAGTGTTCCTTGCCGGGATTACTTTGGTATCTTGCTACCAAACTTACGGCAAGGTTTACATCGGGTCTGGTACACAGCATGGCATACATAATAGATCCTATGGCTGAAGCATAGGGGATGACATTCATCTCTTCTTTATCTTTTGCCGTGGTCGGTGACTGAGCTGAGCTCAGTCTCATACCTTGTAACATAGGCAAGAACCCCTTCTTGGACTGATCCATTCTGAATCTCTTCAAAATCTTATCAAGGTATGTGCTTTGTGAAAGACCTATGAGGCGTCTCGATCTATCTCTATAGATCTTGATGCCTAATATATAAGCAGCTTCTCCAAGGTCCTTCATTGAAAAACACTTATTCAAGTAGGCCTTAATGCTGTCCAGAAATTCTATATTATTTCCCATCAGGAGTATGTCATCTACATATAATATGAGAAATGCTACAGAGCTCCCACTCACTTTCTTGTAAACGCAGGCTTCTCCATAAGTCTGCATAAAACCCAAACGCTTTGATCATCTCATCAAAGCGAATGTTCCAACTCCGAGATGCTTGCACCAGTCCATAAATGGATCGCTGGAGCTTGCATACTTTGTTAGCGTTCCGAGGATCGACAAAACCTTCCGGCTGCATCATATACAGTTCTTCCTTAAGATGCCCGTTAAGGAATGCTGTTTTGACGTCCATCTGCCATATCTCATAATCATAGTATGCGGCAATTGCTAACATGATTCGGACGGACTTTAGCTTCGCTACGGGAGAGAATGTCTCGTCGTAGTCAATCCCTTGAACCTGTCGATAACCCTTAGCGACAAGTCGAGCTTTATAGATGGTAACATTACCATCCGCGTCCGTCTTCTTCTTAAAGATCCATTTGTTTTCTATTGCTCGCCGATCATCGGGCAAGTCTGTCAAAGTCCATACTTTGTTTTCATACATGGATTCTATCTCGGATTTCATGGCTTCAAGCCATTTGTTGGAATCCGGGCCCGCCATTGCTTCTTCATAGTTCGAAGGTTCATTGTTGTCTAACAACATGATTTCCAGGACAGGGTTGCCGTACCACTCTGGTGCGGAACGTGTCCTTGTGGACCTACGAAGTTCAGCAGTAACTTGATCCGAAGTACCTTGATCATCATCATTGTTTTCCTCTTCAGTTGGTGTAGGCATCACAGGAACGGTTTCCTGCGCTGCGCCACTTTCCTGCTCAAGAGGTAGTACTTCATCGAGTTCTACTTTCCTCCCACTTACTTCTTTCGAGAGAAACTCTTTTTCCAGAAAGCATCCGTTCTTGGCTACAAAGATCTTGCCTTCGGATCTTAAGTAGAAGGTATACCCTACAGTTTCCTTAGGGTATCCTATGAATACGCATTTTTCCGACTTGGGTTCGAGCTTTTCAGGTTGAAGTTTCTTGACATAAGCTTCGCATCCCCAAACTTTTAGAAACGACAGCTTAGGTCTCTTTCCAAACCATACTTCATACGGTGTCGTCTCAACGGATTTAGACGGTGCCCTATTTAAAGTGAATGTAGCTGTCTCTAGAGCGTATCCCCAAAATGATAGCGGTAAATCGGTAAGAGACATCATAGACCGCACCATATCCAATAGAGTGCGATTACGACGTTCGGACACACCGTTTCGCTGAGGTGTTCCAGGTGGCGTGAGCTGTGAAACGATTCCACATTTCTTTAAGTGTGTACCAAATTCGTGACTTAAGTATTCTCCTCCACGATCTGATTGTAAGAATTTTATCTTTCGGTCACGTTGATTCTCCACCTCATTCTGAAATTCCTTGAACTTTTCAAAGGTCTCAGACTTATGTTTCATTAAGTAGACATACCCATATCTACTCAAGTCATCTGTGAGAGTGAGAACATAACGATATCCTCCGCGAGCCTCAACGCTCATTGGACCGCACACATCGGTATGTATGATTTCCAACAAGTTGGTTGCTCGCTCCATTGTTCCGGAGAACGGAGTCTTGGTCATTTTGCCCAAGAGGCATGGTTCGCACATGTCAAACGATTCATAATCAAGAGACTCTAAAAGTCCATCGGCATGGAGCTTCTTCATGCGCTTGACACCAATGTGACCAAGGCGGCAGTGCCACAAGTATGTGGGACTATCGTTATCAACTTTAAATCTTTTGGCATCTACACTATGAACATGTGTAATATTACGCTCGAGATTCATTAAGAATAAACCATTGACCATCGGAGCATGACCATAAAACATATCTCTCATATAAATCGAACAACCATTATTCTCAGACTTGAATGAGTAGCCATCTCGTATTAAACGAGATCCTGATACAATGTTCATGCTCAAACTTGGCACTAAATAACAATTATTAAGGTTCAAAACTAATCCCGTAGGTAAATGTAGAGGCAGCGTGCCGACGGCGATCACATCGACTCTGGAACCATTCCCGACGCGCATCGTCACCTCGTCCTTTGCCAGTCTCCGTTTATTCCGCAGCTCCTGCTGTGAGTTACAAATATGAGCAACGGCACCGGTATCAAATACCCAGGAGTTACTACGATTACTGGTAAGATACACATCAATCACATGTATATCAAATATACCTTTGGTGTTGCCGGCCTTCTTATCCGCTAAGTATTTGGGGCAGTTCCGCTTCCAGTGACCCTTCCCCTTGCAATAAAAGCACTCAGTCTCAGGCTTGGGTCCATTCTTTGACTTCTTCCCGGTAACTGGCTTACCAGGCGCGGCAACATCTTTGCCGTCCTTCTTGAAGTTCTTCTTACCCTTGCCCTTCTTGAACTTAGTGGTCTTATTGACCATCAACACTTGATGTTCTTTCTTGATTTCAGCCTCTGCTGACTTCAGCATCGAGAACACTTCAGGAATGGTCTTTTCCATTCCCTGCATGTTGTAGTTCATCACAAAGCTCTTGTAGCTTGGTGGGAGCGACTGGAGGATTCTGTCAATGACCGCCTCATCTGGGAGGTTAATATTCAGCTGGGTCATACGGTTGTGCAACCCAGACATCTTCAGGATGTGCTCACTGACAGAACTGTTCTCCTCCATCTTACAACTGTAGAACTTGTCGGAGACATCATATCTCTCGACCCGGGCATGAGCTTGAAAAACTAGTTTCAGCTCTTCAAACATCTCATATGCTCCGTGATGCTCAAAACGCTTTTGGAGCCCCGGTTCTAAGCTGTAAAGCATGCCGCACTGAACGAGGGAGTAATCATCAGCGCGAGACTGCCAAGCATTCATAATGTCTTGGTTCTCTGGGACGGGAGCGTCACCTAGCGGTCCTTCTAGGACATATTGTTTCCTGGCAGCTATGAGGATGATCCTCAGGTTCCGGACCCAGTCCGTATAGTTGCTTCCATCATCTTTCAGCTTGGTTTTCTCTAGGAACGCGTTGAAGTTCATGTTGACATTAGCGTTGGCCATTGATCTACAAGACATATTTGCAAAGGTTTTAGACTAAGTTCATGATAATAAAGTTCTAATCAAATTATGAACTCCCACTTAGATTAGACATCCCTCTTGTCATCTAAGTGTTACACGATCCGAGTCGACTAGGCCGTGTCCGATCATCACGTGAGACGGACTAGTCATCGTCGGTGAACATTCTCATGTTGATCGTATCTTCCATACGACTCGTGTTCGACCTTTCGGTCTCCGTGTTCCGAGGTCATGTATGCACATGCTAGGCTCGTCAAGTTAACCCTAAGTGTTTTCGCTGTGTAAAACTGTCTTACACCCGTTGTATGTGAACGTAAGAATCCATCACACCCGATCATCACGTGGTGCTTAGAAGCGACGAACTGTAGCAACGGTGCACAGTTAGGGGAGAACACTTCTTGAAATTTTATAAGGGATCATCTTATTTACTACCGTCGTCCTAAGTAAACAAGATGCATAATACATAATAAACATCACATGCAATTATATAGTTGTGACATGATATGGCCAATATCATATAGCTCCATTGATCTTCATCTTCGGGGCTCCATGATCATCTTGTCACCGGCTTGACACCATGATCTCCATCATCATGATCTCCATCATCGTGTCTTCATGAAGTTGTCACGCCAACGACTACTTCTACTTCTATGACTAACGTTTAGTAATAAAGTAAAGTAGTTTACATGACGTTATTCAATGACACGCAGGTCATACAAAAAAATAATGACAACTCCTATGGCTCCTGCCGGTTGTCATACTCATCGACATGCAAGTCGTGAATCCTATTACAAAGAACATGATCTCATACATCACAATTCATCATTCATCACAACTTCTGGCCATATCACATCACATGATCAATCGCTGCAAAAATAAGTTAGACGTCCTCTAATTGTTGTTGCATCTTTTACGTGGCTGCAATTGGGTTCTAGCAAGAACGTTTTCTTACCTACGAATCACCACAACGTGATTTTGTCAACTTATATTTACCCTTCATAAGGGCCCTGTTCATCGATTCCGCTCCAACTAAGGTGGGAGAGACAGACACCCGCCAGCCACCTTATGCAACTTGTGCATGTCAGTCGGTGGAACCGGTCTCACGTAAGTGTACGTGTAAGGTTGGTCCGGGCCGCTTCATCCCACAATACCGTTGAGCAAGAAAAGACTAGTAGAGGCAAGTAAGATGACAAAATCCACGCCCACAACAAAGTTGTGTTCTACTCGTGCAAAGAGAACTACGCATAAACCTGGCTCTGATACCACTGTTGGGGAACGTTGCAGAAAATTAAAATTTTTCCTACGGTTTCACCAAGATCCATCTATGAGTTCATCTAAGCAACGAGTCTAGGGAGAGAGTTTGCATCTACATACCACTTGTAGATCGCGTGCGGAAGCTTGCAAGGTGATGATGTAGTCGTACTCGACGTGATCCAAATCACCGATGACCAGCGCCGAACGGACGGCACCTCCGCGTTCAACACACGTACGGGACGGGAGACGTCTCCTCCTTCTTGATCCAGCAAGGGGGAAGGAGAGGTTGATGAAGATCCAGCAGCACGACGGCGTGGTGGTGAATGCAGGGCGTCACAGCAGCAGGGCTTCGCCGAGACTACGAGGGAGAGACGTAACGGGGGGGGAGGTGGAGGCGCCAGGGGCTGGTGTGTTGAGTCCCTCCTCTCCCCCACTATATATAGGGGTGCCAGGGGGGCGCCGGCCCTAGTAGATGAGATCTACTAGGGGGGCGGCGGCCTAGGGGAGGTTTCCCTCCCCCCAAGGCACCTAGGGGTGCCTTCCACCACTAGGACTCCTCCTAGGGGGAAACCCTAGGCGCATGGGCCTATAGGGGCTGGTGCCCTTGCCCATGATGGCCAAGGCGCACCCCCTACAGCCCATGTGGCCCCCCGGGACAGGTGGCCCCACCCGGTGGACCCCCGGGACCCTTCCGGTGGTCCCGGTACAATACCGATAACCCCGAAACTTGTCCCGATGCCCGAAATAGCACTTCCTATATATAATTCTTTACCTCCGGACCATTCCGGAACTCCTCGTGACATCCGGGATCTCATCCGGGACTCCGAACAACATTCGGGTTTCTGCATATACATATCTTCATAACCCTAGCGTCACCGAACCTTAAGTGTGTAGACCCTACGGGTTCGGGAGACATGCAGACATGACCGAGACGCTCTCAGTCAATAACCATCAGCGGGATCTGGATACCCATGATGGCTCCCACATGCTCCTCGATGTTGTCATCGGATGAACCACTATGTCGAGGATTCGATCAAACCCTGTATGCAATTCCCTTTGTCAATCGGTACGTTACTTGCCCGAGACTCGATCATCGGTATCCCAATACCTTGTTCAGTCTCGTTACCGGCAAGTCACTTTACTCGTACCGTAATGCATGATCCCGTGTCCAACACCTTGGTCACATTGAGCTCAATATTATGATGCATTACCGAGTGGGCCCAGAGATACCTCTCCGTCATACGGAGTGACAAATCCCAGTCTCGATCCGTGTCAACCCAACAGCTACTTTCGGAGATACCTGTAATGCACCTTTATAGTCACCCAGTTACGTTGTGACGTTTGGTACACCCAAGGCACTCTTACGGTATCCGGGAGTTACACGATCTCATGGTCGAAGGAAGAGATACTTGACACTTGCAAAGCTCTAGCAAAACGAACTACACGATCTTTTATGCTATGCTTAGGATTGGGTCTTGTCCATCACATCATTCTCCTAATGATGTGATCCCGTTATCAACTTGAAACCATGACTATCTGTTGATCACAACGAGCTGGTCAACTAGAGGCCCACCAGGGACATTGTGTGGTCTAAGTATTCACACGTGTATTACGATTTCCGGATAATACAGTTATAGCATGAATAAAAGACAATTATCATGAACAATGAAATATAATAATACTTTTATTATTGCCTCTAGGGCATATTTCCAACACATGTAGAACCTCCATGAAGAACTCTGTTAAACAAAAGAATGATCAAACGGAAAGAAAGGGTAGTTGAAAACACAAGGTGAAGCCTTGCAATGATTTAGATGGAGCTTTGCGACGAGATAATGCGGAAAAGCTTGGAACTCCAGAAAAGAAAGATGAACAAATGAGATCAAGAATTTTGATGAGCCTCCAGAATAGGGAATTGAGTTCACCCGATGAAAGAAGAATAAGAATTACATTATGCGTATCCTTCACCAATATAATAGATGGCAATCAACGGATTTGGCATGCTACTTATTCTCGGAGAAAAGATTAAGAGAGATATTGCACAAACTTGAGAAAGGTCTTCAATGATCCACCGGTAGGATTGAAAAGAACGAAAGAGTTGATATGATAAACGAATGACGAGAAGTCTTGAACGAGCCACCATAAGAATTGAAAATGAACGAAGAGAAGATAAAGAAACACCGGGAAGAATTATAAAATGAACGAAGATACTTGAGAGGATTTAGATACATGAGAACGAAGAGATCACGAGCTGATTAGAGGATATTTGAACGATGCACCGGTAAGATTTAGAGAAAAAGAGCTGAAAGCTGAGAATGAATAATTATGAGACGATGGCCTCTAGAGAATCAAATTGAAAAGACTCCTGAATTACACCGGATGGGTGAAAAGAATTTGATGATCGAAAACAATTATGAGAGGGTGGCCTCGAACTAGAACCACGAATCTCTGAGAGGACGGATAAGATATGGAGGTAAAACTCTTCTTCGGTCTTCAAATTCTGAGAATGACGATGAGAAGCACCACCATGAATTATTTAGACACTCCGGAAGAATCAAAAGCGAAGATGTTGGGCCAACGATGAAAGAATTTAACCGATCTTGGAGAAAGGCATTTGACTGATGATAAATCATTCTTACGTCGAACTTCAAAAAGAAATTTGAGGATAGCTCCAGGAAAATAGGAAGAGTCAGGTAAGATCCTAGGAAAAGACCTGTGGGTTAGGGCCCACTCAAAGAAACACCGTTGATGATTTAAAATATAGATTGCTCCGGTTGATTTAAATGGCTTGAATGAGATAACATCCTCGAAAGATCTTGAACGAAAGTAGAGTAGAAACATGAATCTTCGAGATATCTTGAGCACTCCGGAACAAAAGAATAGCAAGGAGTGGATGATTAAGAGGTGGCTCAGCATAAGAACACATTTGAAACGTGGAAAAAGGATGTGATCAACACCAAAAGCTTGAATTGAATCCACCGGAGAAGAAAAAGAATGAAGAATAACGAACTTGAAGAGCATCTTCATGAGAACCGCCGGGTAAGGACATTGATGGAAAAGAATGGAGAGACTTCATAATCATAAGATAGATACATGATTAAGAAATCTGAATCCTTGAAGAAAACAAAGGGAGGGAGGGTGGAAAAAACAAAGACAATTTGGAATGGATGAAACAAACAACATTGAGAAGAACTGATAATTGATCTTGTGAATGTTGAAGTGATCGGATCCACTTGAAGAGAGACACCCCGGTAGAACAAGATTGGCATAACAATCTTGATTATCGAGAAGGATTAGTATTCACATCGGAGTATGAGAACACCATTTGGGGAAGGTATGGAATCAACACTTGACATTGAAGCAACTCGAATACCACAACTCCAAACAAAAACAAAGGATTGGCTTGCAAAATAAGCTGGAACAAACATATGATAGAGATTTCATCCGAAGTTTTTGTGGTGGGGCCTACACGGGCTCGATCGTACAGCACCATCATGTACAAGGCAGTGCACATGACATACGAAGTGTCCCCGAGTCGGCATAGCCAAGGACTCTTTAAGACACAATGAGACCACTGTAAAACCAACTGTGAATAGGCGGACCACTAGACGTCGAACCCCAATTTCATATCATACATCTGTCGGAAAGATATCCTAAGAGCTACTTGATTTCCCACTTATAAACTCCCGAAACTTTCCGGTTATGCAATCAGGTGTTGGGGATACAGGGGAAGCATAATATCTCACCCAAAACTAGCAACTCCTACATCCAACTGTATCCATCCTTCAACACATAACCAAGAAACCTTCGGAAATCATCTACCTCAACCTTTGAAAAGCATCCGTTATACAAGTTATGGCAATACTCTCAAACTCCTGCCCCAGTACTGGGTGGCGTCGAGGTTATCTCACCAACAACTGCATAAAAGAGATTTTCGATGTCGGCGAAACTAATCTCAGGTATTCCAGAATCTCAGCGATAAAATTGTGACGACAACACCTTGGAGCTCAACTCCCCGGGACACTGCCACAACCCCTAAATGACAGGAGGCACCAAGAACAATGTTCTCGTCACAAATCCATCGGAACGATTCCAAGATACCCGCGTGATCCTAAAAAAAATTTTGTGAAAATTTGAGAAGAGAAGAGTCAAAACTCTACGTCAGGATGCCTTACCAGAGCGATGAAGGGACTGAGGAGTAAAAAGAATTCCTAAACTCTCCGATATAATTTCTAAATGACTCAAAACATTTTTCTAGACTCAACTCGTCCGCGAATTCGATCAAGCAATGGGGCTCCTAAGGTCGGGGAAGGCTCTGATTACCAACTTGTAATGCCCTCGATGCGGCTATATCTCCCACGTGTCGAAGCATGACTTAGAGGCATAACCGCATTGAAAGTAATGCCGCAAGTGAGGTAATCTTCACACAACCCATGTAATACATAAGGGAAAGAGATACATAGTTGGCTTACAATCGCCACTTCACACAATTACATGAATAAAGCATTACATCAACCAAATACAATCAAGGTCCGACTACGAAACCAAAATAAAAGAAGAACCCCAAATGCGACAAGGTCCCCGATCGACCCCAACTGGGCTCCACTACCGATCAACTAGAACAGAACAACACAAAAGACAAGATCTTCATCGAGCTCCTCCTTGAGCTTGGTTGCGTCACCTGCTTGGTAACATCAGCACCTGCAAACTGGTTTTGGAAGTATCTGTGAGCCACAGGGACTCAGCAATCTCGCACCCTCGCGATCAAGACTATTTAAGCTTATGGGTAAGGTAAAAGGTATGAGGTGGGCTGCAACAAGTGACTAGCATATATGGTGGCTAAACATACGCAAATGAGAGCGAGAAGAGAAGGCAAAAGCACGGTCGAACAACTATGATCAAGAAGTGATCCTAGAACAACCTACGCCAAACATAACTCCAACACCGTGTTCACTTCCCGGACTCCGCCAGAAAGAGACCATCACGGTTACACACGCGGTTGATGCATTTTAATTAAGTTAAGGTTCAAGTTATCTACAATCAGACATTAACAAATTCCCATCTGCCCATAACTGCGGGCACGGCTTTCGAAAGTTCAAAACCCTGCAGGGGTGTCCCAACTTAGCCCATCACAAGCTCTCACGGTCAATGAAGGATATTCCTTCTAGCGGGAAGACCCGATCAGGCTCGGAATCCCGGTTACAAGACATTTCGACAGGTAAAACAAGACCAGCAAGACCGCCCGATGCGCTGACATCCTGATAGGAGCTGCACATATCTCGTTCTCAGGGCAACACCGGATGAGCGCTCCGTACAACTAAAACCAGCCCTCAAGTTTCCCCGAGGTGGCGCTGCAAAGGACTCTAGTTCGGACCAACACTTAGACAAGCACTGGCCCGGGGGGTTAAAATAAAGATGACCCTCGGGATGCGAGACTCCCAAGGGAAAAAGGCTAGGTGGCGAATGGTAAAACCAAGGTTGGGCCTTGCTGGAGGAGTTTTATTCAAGGCGAACTGTCAAGGGGTTCCCATAATAACCCAACCGCGTAAAGTACGCAAAATCCGGGAAAATAACACCGATATGACGGAAACTAGGGCGGCAAGAGTGGAACAAAACACTAGGCATAAGGCCGAGCCTTCCACCCTTTACCAAGTATATAGATGCATTAATTAAATAAGAGATATTGTGATATCCCAACAAGTAAACATATTCCAACGAGGAACAACATCTCCATGTTCCAACAAGGAACAAACTTCAATCTTCACCTGCAACTAACAACGCTATAAGAGGGGCTGAGCAAAGCGGTAACATAGCCAAACAACGGTTTGCTAGGACAAGGTGGGTTAGAGGCTTGGTTCAACAATATGGAAGGCATGATAAGCAAGTGGTAGGTATCGCAGCATAGGCATAGCAAAAGAGCGAGCAACTAGCAAGCAAAGATAGAGGTGATTTCGAGGGTATGATCATCTTGCCTGAGATCCCGCAAGGAAGAAGAATGAGCCCATGAAGAAGATAAACAGGCGTAGTCGAACGGATCCTCACACACACGACGTTATCGGAACCAACCCGAAGAAGCAACACCGGAAAGAAAGCAAACAACATAGTAAACAACCACCACATAAGCATGGCACGATGCGCAAACAAGTATGATGCATGTCCGGTTTAATGATACATGGCATGACAAAGTGCACAAACAATCCTACAGATTAAGTGGAGCTCAATATGCAACTCCGTTGCATATTGACGAAACACCACATTCAAGTTATCTAGTTCGATCTTGGTTAGGTACTCAACAAAATTAAATGTTTGTTAACATGGCAAGAGGTGAAGCATATGAAAAACTACCTATCTAGGCAAGTTTAAATGAGTCCGGAACAACAAACTACAATTCCGATAAATCCTCATGTGCATTAGCAATTTAATGCAACAACAATTTTTAAACATATTAAATGTTGTTATCATGATGCGGATGTCATGCTCAAGTTTATGCAAGTTTAGGAAAAAAATGTTGACATGAGCATATTATGAAGCATTTGTCATTGTGGCGGAAACAAAAGGGGTGCCACGGCGACGATAACGAAACGGTGCCACGGCAACGTTCCGGTTCCCAGCAACTTAATTGAGATACCGATGCAAAAGAGAAGTGTGGCGGGAGCGTGCAAAAGATGGTGGGACGCTCCCAGATACTGGGTGTCCCATGTGTCGGCGGCATGGCAACCGAGGGTCGTGCACGTAACAAACGGGCAGCCTACAAACACGGGGTTCATCTCGTATCACATAACATGCATTCGGTCCACGGACGGTCGTGTCAATGGTTATACCTTTTGAAGCGTGCCTTTTTCAAAGCGGATTGGGTTCGATAGTAGCGGAAGTAGTGGTTCACGTTCGTTCGGAGAGGTACTAGATGACTTCAATGTCTTCAAGGTGACGGTAGTGGACGACGTCGGGATGCTTGTCGGTCCGAGCTTGCTGGAGTAGTTGTACAAGGTCGTCGTGGGAGGTAGTGGTACTCGCGAACTTGTCGGATCCACGGCGACGGTTGTGGAACCTCATGGATTCGTGGTCTCCGGGCGGTCCCGGTCTTGACGGTGGGGTACTTGATGCATCCCGGATATGTAGTCGTACACGGTGTTACATGTAGCCGAACTTGAGGTGGTCTTGGCGTTGGACTTGCGGCGTTGGACAGAACCATGGCGAGGTTCAACAGCTACCCCACGTCCATGACGAAAAACGGAGCTCGGGCAGAGAGTCAAAGCAGCCAGCAGGGGCCTGTGTGGAGCAACAACATAACACCAGCAAAGGCCATGGCGACATGGAGCCTTGGGCGCCATCGGAGTGGAAGGATGCGGTTCCTGCCATGCTCTCGGAGGGGCCGGCCATGGAGGCAGGAAGGTGACGACGCTGGGGATCGATGCTGGGGCTCCGGCGAACTCCGGCAACACAGACGATGAAGGGAGCGAGCGGCGCGAGGCTCCTGCTGGGCGCTCAAGGTGGCGTAGGCACGCTGGAGCCACCGGACAAGATGCAGGTCACCGGGAGGTTCGGCAGGGGCGCGATGGCCATGGAGGTGGGGCGCAGCACAGCGGCAGAGCGGCGGCGGCTGTAGGGCACCGGCGGCGGGGCGCCATGGCCGCCTGAAGAGGAAGGAGGGCGGCGCAGGTTGGTAGAGGAGGGCGGCTCGCATCCTCGGGGTTCCCTGCTCGCGAGCACAAGGGCGCAGGAGGATGGCCGGGGTGCGCGAGGGCATCGGGTGTAGGCGCGAGATCGAGAGGAGAGGGAGGGGAGGAGAGGGAGAGGGCGCTGGTTGTCCGGCCTGGTAGAGCTGGCAGGGACGCTGGGCTCTCCACTCCCTCTCTCATCTCTTAAACTCTCCTTTTCCATTTAAAAACAAAACAGAATAGAGAAAGAAAAGAAAGAGGAGGAAGTGGTGGAATCTGGGCATGGGGACAATATTCCCGGACTCGCAAAAATGTGTATGATCCAAGAAAAATGGAGTGGCTTTCAAAGTTTAAAATTCACACTCATTTGATTTGAATTCAAATGGTTCGAATAGGAAGTGAGGGTTAGGAAGGTCCAAAAATGTTTGGATTTTTGGTGGAGCTCCAGAAAATGACGAAAGGATATATGGGCAAAGTTAGAGGCCAAGAGTTTGTGATAACAAAGGCATTGAGATTTATTTTGCAAGTGTGTTCCGGTTAATTCCAACAAATGAAATATTTAATATAGCTCCCTAATATCGGGAGGATATGTTATAAAGAGAATCACCATGTGAATTCCCTCGATTTAAATGGATCAAAGATCCATGCCATTTATTTAGTTGAGTTGCAAAAGATTTATGAGATGATGGCATGATGACATGATGCAATGCAAAAAATAAAAGGGGAGGCACAAATGAAACACACGGCGAAACCCGGAATATATGGAGGTCTTCTCGAGCATCGGTCTCGGGGCGTTACACTGACGGCCAGGGGCGTAACTTTCGATCTGCTCCGGATGGCCAAGCAAGTTGGCCCGCAGTGCGAAGCCGCCGAACCCGAAGGTCTGTCCGGGGAGGAAAGTATCACCCTGGACTATATCTCTATTGATGATAGTAGGAGCCATCAAGCCTAACGGCGACGACACAGAGGAACTCTCAATGAAAGCGCCAATGTCGGTGTCAAAACCGGCGGATCTCGGGTAGGGGGTCCCGAACTGTGCGTCTAGGCCGGATGGTAATAGGAGGCAGGGGACACAATGTTTTACCCAGGTTCGGGCCCTCTCGATGGAGGTAAAACCCTACGTTCTGCTTGATTAATATTGATGATATGGTAGTACAAGAGTAGATCTACCACGAGATCAGAGAGGCTAAACCCTAGAAGCTAGCCTATGGTTCGATTGTATGTTGTAGTTGATGTTGTCCTACGAACCAAAACCCTCCGGTTTATATAGACACCGGAGAGGGTTAGGGTTACACAAGGTCGGTTACAAGGGAGGAGATATCCTTTGTAACCGACCTTGTGTAACCCTAACCCTCTCCGGTGTCTATATAAACCGGATTGTTTCAGTCCGTAGAATACCAACTACAACATACAATCAAACCATAGGCTAGCTTCTAGGGTTTAGCCTCTCTGATCTCGTGGTAGATCTACTCTTGTACTACCCATATCATCAATATTAATCAAGCAGGACGTAGGGTTTTACCTCCATCGAGAGGGCCCGAACCTGGGTAAAACATTGTGTCCCCTGCCTCCTGTTACCATCCGGCCAAGACGCACAGTTCAGGACCCCCTACTCGAGATCCGCCGGTGTTGACACCGACATTGGTGCTTTCATTGAGAGTTCTTTGTGCCGTCGCCATCAGGAAGGATGCCTCATCCCGTCTTTAAAGACGGTACTGTTATCGAAGGAGCTTTGGCTGTCGACCAAACTCTCCGGCTAGGTGGTGGTCATTATGACCGCCTGTTCGGCTACTGCGCCGACGATGACTTCTCGGGTCATCAAAAACAATCTTCACATCAACTCGGAACTTGCCGAGCAGTTAGATCCAACGCAGCTCTCTTCCTTAAACAAGCTCTTGGATCACATCGCCGCCCTAGGAGTCGCTACAGACTACGGTCAGATTGGGCCTAAACCCGATCTGAGAGAAATCAACTCTCCCCAGGTCACCCATCACGTCGCTGTGGTGGAGGAACAATGCGGCGACCCCTCATCTATCTTAAGGACTAGCTATGTCTGGATTTCTGATCTCTCCAAACCGGATACCCATGGAGGGGAGGACGTCACTCAAGACCTGAACCTAGAGTCAGGCGGCGGGCTAGATTCAGTGGAAAACATCCAAGAATCCAAACTCCCGAGTTCGGAAACTCCTTGGCCCCTGAGTCTCAGATTGGGTGAGGTTCTGGATTCAATTCCACCCACCCAAACATAAGCAATCTATCCCAAATTAGGCGAGGGCCCGAAGAAACAGTACACCATTACTGGGCCAGATTCCTCCTGGTCATGAGAAGGATAAAGGACTGCCGCGAGGAAGACGCAATTTCTTTCTTCTATAATAATTGCATGGACAAGGGAATCCTCAACGCCATAAGTCGCCGTGAAATTACACGCTTCGCCGACTTGGCGTCCATAGTACGAAAGTTCTGTGCGAGGGAAAGTGCCTGGAAAACCGACATAAAATTTTGGTACAATCCGGCCTTGAATACAAACCCAGTCCGAAATAAAAGGGTGCATTATCGCCAGACACCCGGGTTAAACATGAAAAAGCAAAAACCCTCTACATGGCATGGAACCGTACTGGAGGGATGGCTCAATGGACCCTGTAAAATTCACAATGCAGAGGGCGCCACACCAACTCATAGCCTTAGATCATGTTGGATACTCCGGCAGGTGGCCAAAAGTGGCGAAGATCTTCTAACCCCAGAAGCCACAGAGCACCAGACCAAGGATACCAGTACGGTATTAACAGTCTTCGAGACTTTCACATCAAATAATATGCGAAAACGAATAGTTCGTAGACTTGCCGAAGTCTACCACATGGCAACAATAAACCCCTGGAGCGACACAGCTATTACTTTTAATGCCAGTGACGAACCTAAATTCCGAACAGCCCGAGCACCAGCCGCATTGGTCCTCAGCCCAATAGTGGACATCTTTCGACTCACCAAGGTACTCATGGACGGTGGCAGCGGATTGAACCTCATTTATGAGGAAACCCTTTGAAAATGGAAATAGACTGGAACTGCATTGAGCGAAGCAGCACAACCTTTAGAGGAATAATCCCCGGTCAGGAAGTGCGATGTACAGGAAAAATCACACTATATGTGGTGTTCGGCACGCCGGATAATTACAGGTCCGAAGAGGTCACGTTCCAAGTGGCCCTGTTCAGTAGCGGATACCATGCTCTATTAGGGCGTGAGGCGTTTACAATTTTCCAAGCCATACCCCATTACGGGTACATGAAGCTCAAAATGCCCGGGCCCAACGGAATCATCACCCTTGCTAGTGATCCGGACATAGCACTCCGCGCCGAAAATAAGACAGCCGCACTAGCCCTCGAGGCAATATCTGAAGCCCTAGCGGCCGAGGAACTGACTGCGCTACGCTCCACAGTAAACAGGGATGACGTAATACTCGATAAAAGATCCAAGTCTGCCTCCTTTAAACCGGCGGACAAAATAGTCAAATTCCAAGTCCATCCTATGGACCCTACAAAAACAGCTTCCATCGGGGCACAATTAAACCCTGATGTAGATGCTGCACTACGAGAGTTCCTACGCGAAAACTGGGACATTTTTTCCTGGCACCCTTCAGACATGCCAGGAAACCCATGCAGGTTGGCCGAGCACAGCCTAAATATCCTAAAAGGATTCAAGCCAGTCAAGCAGGCTCTTCGGTGTTTCTCCGAACCTAAGAAACAAGTCATGGGAGAGGAACTAGCCAAGCTATTAGAGGCCGGATTCATCAGAGACATAAAACACCCGGACTGGCTAGCAAACCTGGTGATGGTACCAAAGAAAGACAAATCCTGGCACTTGTCCGCCGATTTTAAGGACGTCAACAAAGCTTGCCCAAAGGATCCCTTCCCCCTCCCCCGCATCGATCAAATTATCGACGCTACCGCAGGACATGATTCATTGTGTTTCCTCGACGCATACTCCGGCTACCATCAAATTAAGATGGCAGAGCCAGACCAAGCCACAACGGCATTCATCACACTATACGGCCCATTCTGCTTCAACACAATGCCCTTCAGGATCAAAAACGCCGGCGCAACATATTAGCGCATGATTCAGACATGTCTGGCAAACCAGATCGGCAAAACAATGGAGGCATACGTAGATGACGTGGTCGTCAAAACCAAGCATGTCGAATCTCTAGTAGATGACTTGAGGCTCACATTCGATAACCTCCGAACATACGACATCAACCTCAACCCGGAAAAATGCATTTTCGGTGTACCTGCCGGAAAGCTCTTGGGCCTCATTGTATCCGGTAGAGGAATTGAAGCAAATCCAGCCAAGATCCGAGCTTTGTCACAATTGGACATCCCAAAGGACCTTAAACAAATACAAAAATTGACCGGATGCGTGGCGGCTCTAAGTCGCTTTATCTCCCGCTTAGGAGAAAAGGCATTGCCCCTTTATCGCCTCCTCTGGCGCACCGAACACTTCGAGTGGATGGAGGCCGCCATGGCCGGACTCGTAGAAATAAAAGCCATATTGGCAAAAAAACCCAGTCCTGGCCGCGCCAAACATTGGCGAACCAATGCTATTATACATTGCGGCAACTCATCAAGTTGTAAGCGCAGTGCTCGTCGTCGAACGAGAGACGGACGGACACAAATTCCCCCTTGAAAAGCCGGTTTACTATGTGTTCACTGTCCTTACTCCATGCAAGTCACGGTACCCGCATTATCAAAAGATAGCATACGCGGTATTTATGGCATCCCGGAAGCTGCGACACTACTTTCAAGAGTGTTCGATAACGGTAGCCTCAGAAGTACTACTTAATGATATTATAAACAACCGCGACACGACGGGCCGGATTGCCAAATGGGCCATTGAGCTCCTCCCATTCGACATAACTTACAAGCCATGGCGAGCTATTAAGTCGCAAGTTTTGGACGACTTCGTCGCCGAATGGACGGAAGCCGAACTCCCAAAAGAGTACGACACATATTCCAACTGGATCATGCACTTCGACGGCTCCAAAATGTTGGCTGGACTGGGGGCTGGTGTCGTTTTGACGTCCCCAACAGGAGATACAGTTCAATACGTACTCCAGATAATGTATACGGACTCCAACAATGCAGCCGAATATGAGGCCCTTCTATATGGTCTCCGGATGGCAGTATCCATGGGCATTCAATGCCTAGAGGTGCGCGGGGACTCGAACCTCACGATATCCCAAATAATTGGAGACTTTGATGCCAAGGATCCGAAAATGGCAGCTTATCGCAATGTCGTCCTAAAAATGTCAGCTCGGTTCAAGGGGCTCGAATTTCACCATATAGCCCAGGAAAACAATCAGGCAGCAGATGTCCTAGCACGCATCGGCGCAAAACGTGACGCCGTCCCCCCAACATCTTCTTGGAGAGGCTGTTCAAACCATCCATAGTATGGAAGGGGGAACCCAGAAGTAACAGCCCGGACCCAACCGCACTGCCCGACACTGAACATTCTGACATAATTGGAGGCTCTGCCAACGAAATAACATCTTCTGCCCACGTAATAATGGCAGTCGTCGCCCCGTGGACAGAACCATTCCTAGCCTACCTAACTAGGCAGGAACTTCCTGAGGACCAAAACGAGGCATGCTGCATAGTGCGGTGATCTAAAGCCTATAAAGTCCATGAGGGAGAGATTTATAAGAAAAGCACCACCGGAGTCCTTCAAAGGTGCATCTCCAAAGAGGAAGGGCGGAATCTTCTGGCGGAAATTCATGCCGGACTTGGCGGTCACCACGCTGCAGCTCGGGCCCTTGTAAGCAAGGCCTTCCGTACAGGCTTTTATCGGCCGACGGCCCGGGAAGACGCTCAGGACTTAGTCCAACGTTGTGCTGGTTGCCAGCTTTGTGCAAACCAAAGCCATATGCCACCCACCGCCCTCCGCACTATCCCCATCACCTGGCCCTTCGCGGTCTGGGGGCTTGACATGGTTGGACCCCTTAAAGGAGGAACCCACAAGCAAAAATATTTACTGGTCATGGTGGATAAATTCACCAAATGGATAGAAGCCAAGCCTGTTAAGACGGCCGAGTCCGGACCGGTGATAGACTTCATATCCGGGGTCGTACATCATTACGGCGTCCCCCATAGCATCATCACTGATAATGGCACGAACTTCACGGTCGACGAGGTAAAACTCTGGTGCAAAAACATGGGTATCAAGCTCGATTATGCTTCCGTCTATCACCCACAAACCAACGGTCAGGTCGAGCGAGCAAATGGTCTTATCATGAGCGGCATCAAACCCAGATTAGTGCGCTCCCTCAAGGAATCTAACACGCATTGGGTAGAGGAGCTCGACTCCGTACTCTGGGGGCTGCGGACCAGCCGAATCGCACTACCGGATACACACCATTCTTTATGGTATACGGCGCAGAGGCAGTTCTGCCCTACGACATAATTCATGACTCACTTCGGGTGCGCATGTACGAAGAAAGAGAAGCCAAGCTCGATCGACAGGACTGTTTGGACACCTTGGAGGAGGAGCGTGACGTGGCAAAAGCCCGTTCCACATTCTATCAACAGCAGGCTCGAAGATACCAAAGCAGAGAAGTACGGGCCAAAACCTACAACGTTGGCGAGTTAGTTCTACGCCTGCCGGATAAGAAAAAGGACAAACTCAAGCCCAAATGGGAAGGTCCATTCATCATTGACCAAGTCCTGATTGGTGCAGCGTACCGTCTGCGGGATGCATCGGATAACCGACTCGAGCAGAACCCATGGAACGCAGCCCGACTCCGAAGATTCTACGCTTAACGCCGGACTCTATGTTCGTCTCCTTCCTCTGTCCATTTTTTATATACACTATCTGTCTTCTATGTTTCTCCTTCTCCATTTCTTCTCTCTCACAATCTTTAGGGGCCCATTCGTGCCTCGTTTGCACACAACTAATGCGCTACCCGCGCTCATTATACCTGGGGGCTTCTTTAACAGAAGCTTATTGATACGGGCTTTATGCCCAACACATGTGTTACCCTTCCACATGTACCCTTTATTCACCATTATATGCATTGATATGACTTAAGTTTTGGCCAAGCTGGGTTGCCTGGCTCTTGTATTTATGCCCTACGTTCCCGTTAATTCGGCTAGGGCATAAGGGGAGCACCTCTGCGATTGTTACTGCCGGGTCAGCCAGATGTGTACCTCAGACTGGGTGAAGCCGAAAGCTAGCGTTCTTAAGGGAATATTCGGTCGGCGAACTAAAGATGACTTTTTCACTTATTTACTTATACGCCCCCAGATGTTTTTTTGCGTCTCTTCTCGCAGTCCGGACATGCACTTTAGGGCATGCCTCCCAGGGAAAGGAACCCCTAACGGAACTATTCTCCCTGGAAGATGTTTCTTACTAACCATGTAATATAACATAACTAGTTGGGCACTTGTCTGTTCAAACACTAATGACCCCTATGCCTGGTCTTCATGCATGCCCCGGTTCTTCCATAACCGAGAGGGTATTCGGATACACTCCGGACCGTCGAGTCCCGAGGTTGAAGCAAAAAGGTCCGCCACGAAAAATGATCTACAATCCGGCTAGAAGGAATTATACATGTCACTTTAAATTACATAGTCAATTTGACTAGTTGAATTCCTCTTCAATACCATCCAATAGGCTGCCTAGTCTACAGTCCTATTGGGAATACTTTGCGGCCAATTCTACTTGGCCGTACACTAAGCTCACAGGGATCTCCTTCCCATCGGGCCCCACAGGTCCGACCTCGGCCATGTGGTTTGGGTCAGCCATCGTGTACCGCGTCTTCACCATGGCCCAGGCTTCCCTAGCGCCCTGACGGCAGGCCCATATCTTCCATAATCGGAAGCGCCGCCGCGCTCCCTTCAGCTTCTCTGCAAGCTCTCCAAGGCCTTCGGGCATGGAGACGGATGGCCACAAGGCCTGGGCGACGCCTTGCATCACCTGCCGAACTCGTTCGTGCAATTGTGAGAGCTCGGGAGGAAGGTCACCCGTAGAACCGGGAATTTCCTTGGCAGGATGACCTGTTAGCATACCTACAGACATAACTCTGTCAGCCAGCTTCCCCGCCGAACTCTTTTTCAAAGCTCGTTCAAGCACTTACTAAATATGCCGTGTCGAAGCCGCCGGTTCTCCTAAACGGAGTCCGACAGTTGGGCACGAACATCTGTTAACTCCACGCCCAACTTGGTGTTGGCATCTAGGAGATCGTTCTTCTCCTGCCTCATCCTCGTAAGCACGCTCTCAGTGGCCTTTAGCTGGCGTAGGAGATGTTGCCTATCCAGATTTACTCCAGCTTCATCTGCAATTTTACCATCAGATCTGCATATACGCCACACTTTATATGATACTTATCATTCGACGAATATATTACCAGAGGGGGTCTCTTTGGGCTCCCCCGCCGCGGCTAGTGCGGCCTGAAGTTGGGCTTTGCACCCTTCCAGCTCCTGGGACAGTTGGGTATTCTTTTCTGTAAGAACCTGTATAACAAATGATCCTTAAATCAGTTATTCTAACTGTTTCAAGTCTCAGGGGCTACTGATATATATGATCACCAAATTTTCTCACCCGTATGTCTTTTACATACTGCTCCGTGGCTTTGGCTAGACCATTCTGAGCGGCACGGAGGTACGCATCTCCCGAGGTGAAGGCATCCAATGCCTCCTGGGAGAAACAAGCGTCACGAAGAACAGTCCGGCGACGCCTGTGGTTCATGGCACTTTCCACCTCGGAATGGGTGGCGGACAGTCTATCCGCATCCTCAGTCGGAGGAGTGCCCGGCGCACGCCTCGTATTCATTCCTGCCTCCGAATCCTGCCTTGGAGCCTGGCTGGTGGAGGCGCGATTAGTAGCCTCTCCGGATATAGTTCGGCGAGCGCTCTTTTTCCTAAAAAGAAGGCACGGTTGTTAGTATGCCTCCAAGAATAATGCCTTGGAATAAAAACGGCGCACCATACCGCTGCGCCGGTGTCTCAATCCGGACCGCGTGTCTCTTCAACCTGTCTGGCCTCGTGGCCCCTTGTTGGCTAGTCACCGCAGGCTCGGCCTTCCGCCTCAAGGGCCTCCCCTGCAGAACACGGTTGTTATACGGTAATCAAAGACGGATCCCTTTTCGAAGTACTGGGACTTCAGTCTTAGTCACCTGTGAGGCTGGAAGTGTCCCAGGGTAATCGGCTGTAATGGCCACCAAGGCGTCGTCATTGCTCGATTGGTAAAATACCCCATCAATCAGCTTCACAGATATGTCCGGATCCTCTTGGGAGGCCGGGTCAAGGGACCGTTCTGGGTCCTCGGGTTGTGGAGGAGGGCTGTTTATCTCCCTTATAGCCTAGCGCAGCTCCTGCATTGAAATCGCTGGACTGAATACTTAACTATGGGAATATGAAACAGATGGGCAAGAAAAAGAGTATGCTTACCCAGCTCAGAGGATTGTACATGGAAAATCCGCCATGCGGGTTGACACGGAGGAATTCCTCCTCTTCTCCCTTGTACAAAGTGGATAAGATCTTTGTTAGATCAGCAACCGATTTCGGCCCTTTACGGCCGCGGCGGGTGGCGTCATCCTCCCTGTTGAAATCCCACATGGGGTGGCCTCTATACTGAAGCGGTTGCACCCCCCGCATGATACATGTGGCCATGACCTCGATCATGGTCAATCCGGATCGAGCTAAAAAACTTATCCGGCTCATCAGGTAAAGAACGTCCCTGTCATCTTCCTCCTGGGGGCTCCGTGGACGCCAGCTCCGGCGCTTCTTTAAGGGGGCGTTGTTGAACTCAGGGAGGCCGATCCGAATAGGGTCCGAGAGGGGGACGTCTTCTATATAAAACAATTCTGAAGGCCAGTCTTCGGACGTCTTCTTTGGGGTTATGGATAGATATCCGGTCCCGGCAATACGCCACACTTCGGCTCCGCCCACTTGATATATTAACCCCTCCTGAGAACGGGGCACCAGACAGAACAACTTCTTCCACAACGCGAAATGAGCCTCACAGCCCAAAAACAGCTCACAAAGGGCTACGAAGCCCGCGATATGCAATATGGAGGCATGCGTAAGGTTGTGCAACTAGAGGCCGTAGAACTCCAAGAGCCCCCGGAGAAATGAATGAATTGGAAATCCGAGCCCTCTTACCAAATGAGGGACAAGGCATACCTGCTCTCCCTTGGAGGGGTTGGGAAGGCTCTCCGCTTGCTCTCCACCATTATAGGTGGCAAGCCCGGCTCGAACCGGGACCATGTATGCTGGGGGAAGAAATCCCTTGGCCTGAAGCATCACTAATTTGTCATGTGGGACGGAACATCTCTCCCAATCTCCGGGCTTGGGGCTAGGGGAGCGAGAGGAGGAGCTGCATTGACCAGCCATGTTGGAATGGATCTCTGTCGAATGCGCTCCGATGAAGGCTCGCCAAGGGAGGATGGTGTGATTTGGATCTAAATCCTCGTCTCTTTAATAGACAGCTCATTCGCACAGCTAAGGGGGTAAAATTAAAAACACCCTGGCTCTTCGCATTTGCTCGACACATGGAAAGTGGCCATTATTGGGCGTGGAAGCCAAGGAGCACAACATTCACGAGAAGTCGGACACTATTTAAACAGGTACACGGAATTTGGAGAGGAACCCACCTTGCAATGCCGAAGACAATCTGCGCGCCGGACTCATCGTCATTGAAGCCTGGTTCGAGGGCTACTGAGGGAGTCCTGGATTAGGGGGTCTCCGGACAGCCGGACTATATCCTTTGGTCAGACTGTTGGACTATGAAGATACAAGAGTGAAGACTTTGTCCCGTGTCCGGATGGGGCTCTACTTGGCGTGGAAGGCAAGCTAGTCAATACGGATATGGATATCTCCTCCTTTGTAACCGACCTTGTGTAACCCTAACCCTCTCTGGTGTCTATATAAACCGGAGGGTTTTAGTCCGTAGAATATCAACTACAACATACAATCAAACCATAGGCTAGCTTCTAGGGTTTAGCCTCTCTGATCTCGTGGTAGATGTACTCTTGTACTACCCATATCATCAATATTAATCAAGTAGGACGTAGGGTTTTACCTCCATCGAAAGGGCCCGAACCTGGGTAAAACATTGTGTCCCCTGCCTCCTGTTACCATCCGGCCTAGACGCATAGTTCGGGACCCCCTACCCGAGATCCGCCGGTTTTGACACCGACAGGGGCCAAACCCCGGAGACGCATGCCGCCTCTTCGGACATGCCACCACACCACCCCGCATGTATGAGGGGCCGGTGCGACGCTCCGGTGGCATTGCTA
>NC_041384.1:704331339-704332165 GCF_002162155.2 Triticum dicoccoides
CCACCACACCACCCAGCATGTATGAGGGGTCGGTGTGACGCTCCAGTGGCATTGCTACCCCCAGGGCCCCCGTCCCGCCTAACCCTAGAGCGGTTGACCATGAGATCTAGCCCTTTGACTTTCCACGGAAGGGCTTTGAACAGTGGACCTCCCCACCCGGTTGTGTCAGGTCAGCTCAAAGGGACACCTGGAAGCAACATCCGGGCCAAACCACAGCTACATCCCCTCCGTGTAGACCTGACGCGTCCGTTTCCCTCCTCCACATGTCGGCGGCGGGCGGGCTTTGACTTTGCACGGATGGGCTTTGACCAGTGGACCTCTCCACCAGGTTGTGTTAGGTCAGCCCATAGGAACACTTTGGAGCAACATCCGGGCCAGACCCACAACAAGATCTTCTCCATGTAGACCCAATGTGTCCGTTTCCCCCCTCCATGTGCCGACGGTGGCAACGTCCGTGAGGGGGGCCAAACCCCAGAGACGCGTGCCGCCTCTTCGGACATGCCACCACACCACCCAGCATGTATGAGGGGTCGGTGTGACGCTCCAGTGGCATTGCTACCCCCCAGGGCCCCCGTCCCGCCTAACCCTGGAGCGGTTGACCACGAGATCTAGCCCTTTGACTTTCCACGGACGGGCTTTGCATAGTGGACCTCTCCACCCGGTTATGTCAGGTCAGCTCAGAGGGACACCTGGAAGCAACATCCGGGCCAAACCGACAGCAAGTTCCCCTCCGTGTCGACCCGACGCGTCCGTTTCCCCCCTCCAGGTGCCGGCGGTGGCGCCGTCCATGACGGGGGCCACGCCCCGGAGACGTGTGTCGCCTTTT
>NC_041384.1:704333360-704357460 GCF_002162155.2 Triticum dicoccoides
CCCGCATGTATGAGGGGCCGGTGCGACGCTCCGGTGGCATTGCTACCCCCCAGGGCCCCCGTCCCGCCTAACCCTAGAGCGGTTGACCACGAGATCTGGCCCTTTGACTTTCCACGGAAGGGCTTTGAACAGTGGACCTCTCCACCCGGTTGTGTCAGGTCAGCTCAGAGGGACACCTGGAAGCAACATCCGGGCCAAACCACAGCTACATCCCCTCCGTGTAGACCTGACGCGTCTGTTTCCCTCCTCCACATGTCGGCGGCGGGCGGGCTTTGACTTTGCACGGACGGGCTTTGACCAGTGGACCTCTCCACCCGGTTGTGTTAGGTCAGCCCATAGGAACACTTTGGAGCAACCTCCAGGCCAGACCCACAGCAAGATCCCCTCCGTGTAGACCCGACGCGTCTGTTTCCCCCCTCCAGGTGCCGGCGGTGGCGGCGTCCGTGAGGGGGGCCAAACTCCGGAGACGCGTGCCGCCTCTTCGGACATGCCACCACACCACCCCGCATGTATGAGGGGCCGGTGCAACGCTCCGGTGGCATTGCTACCCCCCCCAGGGCCCCCGTCCCGCCTAACCCTGGAGCGGTTGACCACGAGATCTAGCTCTTTGACTTTCCACGGACGGGCTTTGAACAGTGGACCTCTCCACCCGGTTGTGTCAGGTCGGCTCAGAAGGACACCTGGAAGCAACATCCGAGCCAAACCGACAGCTACATCCCCTCCATGTAGACCCGATGCGTCCGTTTTCCCCCTCCAGGTGCCGGCGGCGCCGCCGTCCGTTAGGGGGGGCCACGCCCTAGAGATGCATGCCGCCTCTGCGAACATGCCACAGCACCACCCGGTTGTGGTAGGTCATCCCATAGAAACACTTGGGAGCAATGTCCCCTCCGTATAGACCCGATGCGGTTGTTTCCACCCTCCAGATGCTGGCGGCGGCGCCGTCCGTGAGGGGGCACACCGCGGACGTGAGGGGGTCACACTCCGGAGACGGGTGTCGGGCGTTTGCAACCGCCACTCAACTTCTGTCGCATAGCTGTTTTTGATTTTAATAAAATATAAGGACCTATATTCAAAAGAACATGACGGCACATTATTAATGTGCTCAAAAAAATACAAACTATATATATATATATATATTCATAATCTATGGAAAAATTACAAACTACATATATATTCATATAATACATAAAAAAGCATGAAAACATATTTTAAAAAAGCAAAAAAAACATATGTAAAAAAGCATAAGAACATATGCAAAAAAACGTATGTTAAAAAAATAGCTATGCCGACGGCATTGCCGTCGGCACAGGGACGGCAGGGTTCTGGTGGGCGCCGTGCCGCGGATCGGTGACGTGGCACATATGCTAACTGCTGCCGTCAGCATACCTACGCCGCAGATCGGCAACGTGGCATGCGGAGATATGCCGACGGCCGCCCGTCCTGACCGTCGGCATAGGTTTGACGGCGTTAGCCGCGCGTCACTGGCGGGGTCGCCGGGCCCACAAGTATACCGACGGCTGTTGTATGCCAACGGCTGCTGCCGGCATGTCTGCGCCTAGGTCGACGGCCGTTCTGTGCCGACGGCGGCCGTCGGCATAGATCCGTGTAACCCGACGGCCAGGCTAAGCCGACGGCCAGGGCTGGGCTGTCGGCATATCTCAAACTAGGCCGACGGCAGCAGTAGGCATAGGTTTGGCCGTCGGGGTAGGGCCGTTTTCCGGTAGTGCATGATGTATATTAGTTGGCAAATATTTTGAAAGCAGAACAAAAGCGACTGTTGATTTTAGCATCAGCACACAAATTAGTCACCTCAGCCTCAACAGTTAACAAGACAAGCATAGATTTCATGGAACCACAACTTCTGATCCTAACCGGTATACATCAATACAAAAAAGAACAGGCCAGAAGGCTCATACTTGATCCAATCCAAAGATATTGAAGCTCATGAGGATACGCCGCCTAGGCAGAAATAGGCAGGATCTCACTCAACAGCCATTAGATAACACAATAACCTTCTAGAGCCAGAAAAAAGGTATGCTGAACATGACTTTGCTTGACCCAACATTTAGAGATACAGGGGTTTCAGCGACCAATGCGAAAATTCACAGCATAACTTTCTAAAGCCGAATAGAAGGTATGCTGTACAAGACTTCGCTTGAGCCGCCATTTTGTCATACGGGGGTTTTCACCAATATTGAAATTTTCAAGCATTTCTCCATCACTGTCAACGTGAATCATATACTGACCAAGAAGGAGCAGCACCAGCACGCCATCATCCCCAGAAATAAGTCCAAACAGTACTCATCGTGGTTCCAAAACTGATCCCTGATTTCTGCAAGCGGCAATTTGATTCGATGCTTTTTTTCCCAAACCTCTCTTTCGTAGTTCCGCAACACCCATATATCAATAGTTTCTTTTTCTTTCAGAAAGAGTTCCACATAAATTTCTTTCGTGGCATAGTTACGCGTGTAGATGCCGAGTGTACTATCCATATCAAACATGTTTGCTTGGGTGGAAACAACTGGAGCACGCATCCGCCGGAATGACTCAGCTACGGTGTCGAATACGATCACCGGTTTGCTGTCCCTCTGATGCTGTTGGCTGCTTTCACTCAGATAAACCTCTGAGTACCAATGCAGGCTACCATGCACTTGGACAGGTATGTTGAAGCACCATGACGCTGCCTCCGGCCACCCGATGTACCTCGGTGACTGCTTGGAGCCCAACGAGAAGACATAGCAGCCAATTTGGCCTTCAGACAACTTCATGTCGATTGCAGTAGCAGCCGGTACTCACCGGTGGGTCGGTGGGCGTACATCCCAACGATGTGGAAGTCCCACGATGGACACCGGAGGGAGGCATGCTCACGCGTGACAGGGTTGCAGACAAACAAGGTGCGAGAGGGAGCTTCGGCATGGATGTCGAACTTGGAGAGAACGAGGAGGCCATCGCAGGAGGCCTCCAGCCTCCAGGTCGAAGGAGTTGTCAATCCAGGCCACGGTGTGGACGTCGTCGGCCCGGTGGTCGAATACGCAGATCTGGTCGCTGACGAGGAAGACGGGGAGGGCGGGCATCTCCTTCGGGAGGCCGCGGCGGCGGAGAGGTGTCGCTCCTGCTGCCCTTGTGGCCTTCCCCATGGTCGCCGCCGATCTGGAGAGGAATGTGGTGACCTTTCGGGAAAACTTGGACTGGGTTTAATAGAAGTGCTTGGGCTGGTCTGGTCTGGGCTCAAGATGGCAATGGGGCCCCGAAACCACCGTCCCTGCGGGTTTTACCCTATTAGAGGACGGGGATGGCGTCTTTTTAACCCCGCAGGGCTGTTGTTGGGTAAAGAATAAAACCCGACACGTTTCACGGGTTCAAACCTGTTTCAACAATACCCGAACCTGAAACCCGCCATCCCCGTAAAAATACTACAATAAGCGTATTCGAGGAGTACAATCTTGAGAGTGATGATGATCATGGACAACCATTTTGCTCATTCTCTTCTTTGCAAACTCCAGTCCTTATGTCACTCTTCAATGAACGTGTTGCTCAAAAATGGCCAACATCCGAGCTAGACCATTAACTTGGAAGATGAACTAGTTCCAATGTTCAAAGATAAATTCAGTGTGTTACATTGGTGGAAAGTTGGTGGAACACGCTATCCATCTCTGAGGCTGCTAGCGCGTGAATTTTCGCAACTCCAGTCAGCACGGTTGCCTCAGAATCAACATTTAGTACAAGTGGTAGAGTTCTAGTTCTAAGAGGTAGAGCTAGAAAACCCGATGGGTTTAGGAGACGGGTAAAAAGCTAGCCCGCGCACGGTGACGGTGACGGAGATGGGTTTGTGATTTTCTCATGGGGATGGGTTTGGGAAGGCAAAACTCGATGGGTTTCGTCCCCGTTGCCATCTTGAGTCTAGGCTGGGTTAATCCCTGGTCCGTTTGCAACTTGGAAAGGAAAAAGTTTCTCAAAAAAAAACTTGGAAAGAAAAAAATACTAGAAATACTCCAGTTTTATTAGGGATCAGTTACACTACATAGAAAAAATCATTGCCAGAAGTATGGCGTGCAATAAATAAAACCAATGCCAGATTGCCATTCCAAAAAAGATAAAAGATATTTGTGGAAAGAAATCATGCTACCACTAACAAATCGGAAAAGAATTCTATGAGACCAGGTCTCACGCGAGACCCATCCTGATGAATGACACGTGGCATTCACAAATCACAAAGCATCCCCCACCCCTCACTTAAAATCAGGGGGAGAGATTAAATGCTTTGTGATTTGTGAATGTCACGTGTCATCCATCAGGACGGGTCTCACCTGCTAATCGTGAGACCTGGTCTCATATAATTTTTTCCCTAACAAATCCGTGCAAGTAATTTGGGATGTTTTTTGACAGGCCGATGGCGATTGCATATGTGCTTGTGTGATGGCTATTTTTCTTTTACAATTTGTTTCACTTTCCTAAAAACAAGCCACAATACATGTTTCTTCCCTTTCGCATTTCTTCTTGATGAAAAGACAAGGTTCTCTTCATATTCTCGAAAAAAAGGGAACCCTTTTTGGATCACTGAATAGATGAGATGGGGCCCCATATCAGAGATAAAAAAATAATGTGTGTTTGCATCTTTTATTTGCATAATAAACGAAACGTCACTCCACCACATCATTTTTTTTGCGGGTGCTAAGCTAAATTGTTTCTCTGCTAAAAAAAAGGAGTTTTTGCAAAGAGAAAAGAGTTGAATTGGCTTGGGATGCATTTTTTACAGGTCGTGCATACATATTTGGGGTGGGGATTACACATATTAGTGGAAATAAGCCTTTTTCCAGCATGAAAAATCTAACCGGGAGAGAAGAATGGGCGAGGAGAGCTATTATGTTTGAAAAATATGTCGGCATCGTTTTGTGAGAATTGTGAGAAAGGCTTTATCCCAAAACCTAACCAGGAGAGAAGAATGGCAAGGAGAGCTATGCGTGTTTCAACAATATGGCAGTGTTTTCTCACAGCGATGCCATTTCGTTATAATTCATGAGGGCATAGTGTGCATGGTGTGTGATACCTTTCCTTTGAAATATAATACTAGGTTTAATTTCTCCAAAATTCATGTATGAAATGTTCTAGATGGGGGAATTATGGGGATAGGTTGGATTTTTTTTCAAAAAGGAGGATGAGCCCCAGCCTCTGCATCTGGAAGATGCATGCAACCATTTTATTCACAAAGACCTTACAAAGTAATACATGTACATCAGGTAGTCTGAAGCCATCATCTTAGTAACATATGTCGCTACTCTTATCCACTTGATGAAGGCGTGCCGATAGTCCGAGCCTAATACCAAACAGACATCGCACAAATGCCTAACATCTAAAACCGGAGGCCCTAACCAAGCCACATGCTGGGTTTGGGTGCAAACCGGTCCGACGCACTCACATATGTCATCGCCGCCGTTTTTCACTGATCCATCTTCAGAGCAGGTACTTACGCATCAACCTTGCCAGGCTTGTCGTCGACGACCCCATGGCGCCAGACAATGCCTCTCCTTTCACACATCCGTCGCCGAGGCCCTACCGCACGACGCTGTCAAGACTCCACGTCGGCGATGCGTCACATGGAATGTCGTTCCACCTCTGGGACCGTTCACTAGTCCCTCAAGCCACTGCACACCTCCAAGAATGACTTCCCCAAGGAGGGAACGACACAAGTGCGCCCCCGTCATCTGATAGACTGATCTTGGGTTTCCCTCGGAGGTAGCGGAAGAAGTTGGGAGCTTCACCTTGATGATGCCTTCAAGAAGGAAACAACGCCGAGGGCGTCACAATCACCGGCTCCGGCCACCGGCCGGAGACCAGGTTATCACACGGATCTGTCCCATGAGTATCCAACCGACAACATGTGCACCATTCAGACCGCGTTCAAAGCCCCATCCAGATCCGGCGACCATCCAGAACGCACTGCCAGCATGGGAGCCTTGGCACACCAGCCACTGCCTACGTGTGCAACCACTGGAGCCTGGGAGAAGGGCCGCCACCCTACTTAGCCAAACCACGAGAGCCGCCGAGATGAATCCCGCGCGCTTGTCATCGTCGCTGATCCGATCTAGTCCGGAGCCAAAGACACCAGATCGCTAGCGCAGATCCGCCTTGGACAGGCACATCGCCATGCCATGCCGCCGTGAGAGGCCTAGGCTTCACCTACCACCACCTTCCAGGGTAGCCGCCCCGGGTTGCCACCGCCACGAAGTCCTCCACGCCGCCGCATCACCCGCGCAGGCACCCCACGCCGGCGAGCCACCGTGCCGCGGCACCCCGTGCCGCCCCAGGCCCGAGGAGGCCTGCCTGCGCCGCCCCATCATGCATGGGGAAGAAGACGCCCCGCCGCCGCCGGTCGGGCTTTGCCCGGCCGCGCCCTTGGGCGGTGGCGAGAGAGAGGGAGGCAGGAGGAAGAGACCGACGGCACAGATGGGAGGCTCCTCCCCGTCGCCTCGCAGGAGGGTTAGATCGCGAGAGTTTGGTTCGCAGGGAGAAAGTCCGCTCTCAGTAATGACATCCTCAGGATATGGTTGGATGGCCGGATGTCCATGGACACGTCCGAGCGTGTCCGCGAACTTGGGAGCAACCGTTTGGTGATCGCCGCTGAGGATGCTCTGAACCCTCGCTGGGCCTGTAAAATGCATCAAAAAAGTATATAGTAGAGAGAGCCTTTTTTTTGAAGATCACACAGAGAGCCTTGTTATTGCTATCATGAGAATTTTCCTGGCCTGAGCCTTTTTGAAGTACTCCAGTTTTAGTAGGCACCTTTGTGATTGCAGAGGCACTTATGTGCTGATGTTTCTGGTTCTTCGCATAAGCGATATTTCCCCCTTTTCCTTTTTTTTTATGACTTACCAAAAACAAGTCATGCATACACAAGTAATTGCGTTGAGTCGCTCAAATAACACTGGTACCAGGTACTACTTAAGACTGAACACAATGATCTCCAGTAGATGATAAGACCATGGTTTTCACTAGTGTTGACACGCTATAGCATGGTCTTTACCTCCTGTTCAATATAGCCCACCCACTTGTCTGGTCTATAGCATGGTCTCTGCATGATTACTTTTGCAGCATCACAAGGTCATTTTGAGATCTCGAGATGGAGTTCAGTTCTAAACCACATTGATTCATACTCTGAACATGATAGGGTAACTATGAAGCACAAGACCTGCCCAACAAAAATATGTAAACATCTGAATCTACCAAACCCATCTAGAAACAACAGAAACAAATTGTGTCAGAAACTTTGATACAGTAGCAACTGTAAAGCACAACACCTGCCCCGCAGAAACATGTTAGCATCTGAATCTACCAAACGTGTCTAGAAACGGCAAAAGACAAATTATGTCCAGAATATGCACGACAAGATGACATTATTAGCAGCAATTGTGCTACAACATCCGCATGAAGCATTTGTCCAAAAAGGTCAACAACTGAACTGAAACAATAAGAGATAATAACTGCAAAGCGTGCAACAGAGAAATGCAGTAAGATATTCATGGATTTTCAAGTTGCAGTACAGTACCACTCTTTTTCTAGAAGAATACTACTGGTTTACTACAGCCATGTCCAATTAGCGCTATAGTGGTGATCTTACTTTCCATAAGACCTACCTAACCATCTCCATTGTTATCTGAAGATTTGGAACCATTGTGTTAGAGTAAAGCACCAAGTTCTGCAACAAAGAAAACTGTTCTAACCTATCATGGCAGACAGACGTAAAATGGCCAACCGTTTGACCATCAGTTCCCAGAACTGCGTATTGCTACAATCCAATACATGATCCTACATAGGCCAAGCTTGATTTAAAGAGAGAAGCACATCATCCGCCCTCATATCCTTGTTACAACCAGCAACACAGAAAATCAATGTTCATAGTGGTAGATGCAATGGATAGATGCATGAAGATAACTGAATTATAGCAGAATACTTCGTTCAGAAGTTGACTATGATACAACGTTCAAGCATTTAATTTGATCAGTAGTGCTCCAAGCTACTCCCTCCGTCCCAAAACAAGTGTCTCAACTTTGTGCTAATTTTAGTACAAAATTGTACAAAGCTTGAGACACTTATTTTGAGTATTCTACAAGGCAGGTGCAGCTTGCCAGTCAGTAAACAGAAAAATCTGTCACTTCTCTTTGTCAGCTACAACAAAGGGTACGAACAGCAAACACACTAAAAGTTGACTAGTAACTAGACCACTGGTCAAGAGGTCAAATCAATTCTCCAGTTCAAGAAATAGTGATATGAGGCATAAAGGTTGCTAATTGTCAAGTCACTTCTGATCAACACAAAAAGAAGAAATTAGCAGGCTTGTCTTGACCCAATCCATGGACATTGCAGCTCATGAGGATACAACAACGAGGCCGCTTAGAAGCACCACCGAAAATGAATATTATCTGAACTCATCCCATCCTTATCCTCTGAACCTAAGCCCCTGTTCGTCCCGTTCTCACCCCCTTTTCCTAATTGTGATTACTTTCTAAGAGAGGGACATCACAAATTGGTAATCGAAGTTTGTGTTTCGGTCCGTCGCGTGCTTCGTATTCCTGAGATTTTAGTGGTAACATCGACTAACTGGTTGGAGTTCATCCTCCAGATCGAACTCCCATTCGTCCTCTTTGCACCGTCAGTTAGAATAGAGGCTAGAAACAGAGAAACACCCCAAAATTGACTATTAAGAAGACCACTAGATAAGAAGGTAAAGTCAGTTCTTCAGTTCAGGAAGTGGGACATGAGGCATATAGCTTGCAAATAATTGAGTACTAAGAAGGCCACTTGATAAATAAAATAAAGCTAAGTCAATTCTTCAGCCCAATAAAATAGATACATGATGCATATTAGTTGGCAAATATTTTAAAAGCAGAGCAAAATTGATTGTTCATTCTAGCATCAAGTCACACTTAGTCACTTCAGCCCAAAAAGTTAACAAGACAAGCATAGATTAATTGAACCACATAACAGTCAGAGCTTCTGACCATATTTTGATTACAATAATGCAAAAAAAAAAAACAGGGCAGCAGGCTCATACTTGATCTGATCCAAAGATATTCCACGAAAACTAGGCACAAAAGAAAGAATTCACTCAACAACCGTCAGATCAAAGGAAAAGTGTTCACACCATTAACCTTCCAGAGCCGGAAAAAAAAGGTATGCTGAACAAAACTTTGCTTGAGCCAGTACTCAGAGATACGTAAGTTTCGGCAACCAAGGTGAACCATTCACAGCATAACCTTCTAGAGCCGGAAAGAATGTATGCTGAACAAGACTTTGCTTGAGCAGCCATTTAGTCATACAGGGGTTTTCTCGACCGATATTGGAATTTTCAAGCAATTTTCCATTGCTGTCAACACGAATCAGATACCGACCAAGAAGGAGCAGCATGAACACGTCACCATCCCCAGAAACAACTTCCAAACAATAATCATCGTGGTTCCCAAAATCATCCCGTATTTCTGCAAGCGGCAATCTGATTCTGTACTTTTTGTCCCAAACCTCACTTTCGTAGTTCCGCAGCACCCATATACCAATAGTTTCTTTTTCTTTCATAAAGGGATCCACATCAATTTGTTTCATCTCATAGTTACGCCTGTAGATGCCGAGCGTGCCATCCATGTCAAAGATAGTTGCCTGGGTGGAAACAACTGGAGCATGCATCCACCGGAACGACTCATCTATGGTGTCGAATACTATTACCGGTGTGTTGTCCCTCTGATGCTGCGGTGGGTTGCTTTTACCCAGATAAAACTGTGAGTACCAATGCAAGCTATCATGCACTCGGACAGGTACGTCGAAGGTCCACGACCCTGTCTCCGGCCACCCGATGTACCTCGGTGGCTGGTCGGAGCCCAATAGAAAGACATAGCAGCCAATTTGGCCTTCAGACAACTTCATGTCGATTGTCCGTTGCAGTATCAACCTGTACTCGCCGGTGGGTCGGTGGGCATACATCCCCAAGATGTGGAAGTCCCACGGTGGACACCTGAGTGGGGCATGCTCACGCGTGGCCGGGTTGCAGACGGAGAAGCTGCGAAAGCGAGCAGTGTAGTCGAACTTGGAGAGAACGAGGAGGCCGTCGCAGGAGGCCTCCAGATCAAAGGCCTCGTCAAGCTGGGCAACGGTCTGGACATCATTGGCCCAGTGGTCGAAGGCGCTGATGTTATGGCAGGGGACGCCGAAGATCTCTTCGCCGGCGAGGAAGACGGGGTGGGCATAAAATGGCACCGCGGTGATCCCTTTCCTTTGGAAATATGGTACTAGGTTTAATTTCGTCCGAAATTCATGTTTGAAATGTTCCAGATGGTGGAAATTATGGGGATAATGTTGGATGGCCAGCGTCTGGCCGGATGTCCACGGACACGTCCGAACGTGTCCGGGAACTTGGGGGTAACTGTTTGGCGATTGCCATTGAGGATGCTCTGAACCCTGACTGGTATCAGTTTATGAAATACTAGTATGAGGTTGCAGTTTGGTTTCGCATGCTGGCCTGTAAAATGCACCAACACAGTATGTAATGTAGAGATACTTTTTTTCGGAGATCATATAAAGAACCTTGTTGCTAGCATGATGTTTTTGCAGGCCTGAGATAAATAAACCTAAGCCTTGAAGTAGTCCAGTTTCAGTAGGCACCTTTTGTGTTGTGTGCTGATGTTTCTGGTTCTTCACATAAGTGACATTTGCCCCTTTTCCTTTTCTTTTTTTCGAACTACCAAAAATAGGTCACACATGCACATGTTTCTTCGCGTGAAATGCATCAGTATGGTATAAAAGTATAGGGAGCCTGATAATTGCGTTGAGTCACAGAAATAACACTGGTACTACGTAAGACTGAACACAATGATTTCACTAGTGTAGACATACTATAGCATGGCCTTCAGTAGTTGCATACTAGTACGTAAGACTGAACACAATGATTTCACTAGTGTAGACATACTACGTACCTGTTCATTATAGCTCACCCACTGGTCTGGTCAGTGTTACTTTCAAGTTGTGATTACTTTAGTAAGTATATGATATACTAGTAAATTTGAAGTACAAGACCTGCCCAGCACAAATTTGTAAACATCTGAATCTACCAAACCCATCTAGAAATAGCAAAAACAAACTGTAAAGTACGGCACCTGCCCGGCAGAAACATGTTTGCATCTGAATCTAGCAAACGCGCCTAGAAACGGCAAAAACCAAATTGTGCCCAGAACTTCTGTATGCACAGCACAGCTGACATTATTAACAGCAATTGTGCTACAACATCCGCATGAAACATTTATACAAAAAGGTCAACAGAGTAAGAGATAATAACTGCAAAGCGTGCAGCAGACAAATGCAATAAGATAATCATAGATTTCAGGTTGTAATACATTACCGCCCTTTTTCTAGAAGAATATTACTACAACCATGTCCAATTAGTGGTGAGCTTAGTTTCCATAAGATCTACCTAACCATCTCCATTGTTATCTGAAGATTTGGAACCATTGTGTTAGAGTAAAGCACCAAATTCTGCAACAAATAAAACTGTCCTGTCATGGAAGACACATAAAACGGCCAATCGTTTGGCCATCAGCTCCCACAAATGCACATTGCTACAACCAGCAACTAATACAGAATCCTATATAGGACAAGTTTGATTTAAAGAGAGAAGCACAGCATCTGCGCTCATATCCTCGTTACAACCAGCAACACAGAAAATCAATTTTCACGGTGGTAGATGCAATACATAGATGCAAGAAGAGAACTGAATTATAACAGAATACTTTGTTCAGAAGTTGACTATGATGCAACATTCAAGCATTTAATTTGATCAGTAGTGCTCCAAGCTATTCTAGAAGGCAGGTGCAGCTTGCCAGTCAGTAAACAGAAAAATTTGTCCCTTCCCTTTGTCAGCTACAACAAAGGGTATGAACAGCAAACACACTACAAGTTGACTAGTAAGAAGACCACTGATCAAGAGGTCAAATCAATTCTCCAATTGAAGAAATAGTGATATGAGGCATAAAGGTTGCTAAATATCAAGTACTGAGAAGACCACTAAATAAATCGAATAAAGCAGAGAACATGAGGCGGATCAGCTGTCAAACATTTCAAAACCAGAGCAAAAAGAAGAAATTAGCAGGCTCGTCTTGATCCAATCCATGGACATTGCAGCTCGTGAGGATACAAAAACTAGGCTGCTAAGAAGCACCACCTCACTCAACAGCATTAGATGAATGGTGAAGCGTCCACAACACAACCTTCTGATGTCGTGAAGAAATCATGCGGAACAAGAGTTTGTTTGAGCTGATGTGTGCAGGCATTAAAGTCATGGAAGCTAGCAACCAATACTCCATCAGTGCCAACGTAAAACAGCCAATGACCAAAACTGACCAACAAGAGCACGTCACCATCACCAGAAGTAACGGCCGCATACCAATCACCATCGCCATCAAGGATTTCAAGCTTTCCCCTGATTTCTGTGATCGGCAATTCAACCCAATACTTTAAGTCCCAAAACTCATTTTCAGCCTTGAAAGGGGTTGCCTTAGGATATACCGACATGCGAATGCCGCCGACAATGTTACTTAGGATGCCACATCACACAAAACCACCTTCTAGTCCTCAGTTTACTTCGCAATAAGCCAATGATATTTTTTTATGGTTTCGCTTTACCAAAACAAGCTACACCTATATGACTGTTTGCAATAGCATTCCTTCTTAGTTAATCAATCAAGTCTCTAAAACATCCTATATTAGTTTATAGAGGAAGTAGTTTCTGCCAGGTTCTTGAATGGTTTTTTATTTCTTTTCCTTATTTTTTGCCTTTGATTTGTCGAGAAATGTGTATCTTTATTTATGCACTAAACAACGTGTCGCCACCCTTGAATTCAAGCCGGAGAATACTTGCACCACTTTTGGTAGTTCATGAGGTCTAGATTTTTCGATAGCGAGAAACAAGGGCAAGGTTGAAAAACATCTCTAGAACATTACTTGAAGGGTTAAATAGTAGCAAAGGACACTCCCGTGATTTCCAGTAGCAGTGTTTTTATCTTTTTGACAGCAACCAGTTTACATAGTAGCAGCAATGGGAATTCCCGGGATGCATTATCTTCACCCTAGTGGGTTCTTCGGTGAATATATTTAGCCCAGCAATGCTACTATCAGAGAGGGCGCCCTGGTGTCCGAAGAGAAGGCCGCAGCAGCAGATGAGAGAGAAGCTGCAACAGAAGCATCAATTCTGAGTTTCAGACGTGCTCAGTCTAAAACAAAAGAGTTTCAGAGGTACACTAGTATATGCTCGACTGCTCCATCTCTTTGAGTTTCAGAGTAAGCGATTAATATTTAACACCTAACACTAGTCGAGATTGGGTTCAGTTCTACCAAGCGAATGTACTGCTCTACCACCGGTGTGTGCTACTTTCACCTACTTACTGTTGCAGCACTACGAGCATGGTTTGAGCTGTCGAGATTGTGTTCAGTTCTAAACCACCATTGTTTCATAGTACTCTGAACAGGATATGGGGACCGTAAAGTACAACACCTCACCCAGGAGTATTACAAAAATAGATGCAACATTACACTCATACCATGTTCTAAAACGGCCGCAGCATACACCAGTTCCACGGATCACCAGCAAGCAAATCCAAAACCCGTTTCACGCCTACAACAAGACATTGCAAAATGAACAAATCCAACAGGGAACAACGATGCACCAGCAGAGTGGATTACTAAGAAGTAGGTAATACAAGGAAAATCAACAAAACAAAAGGCCAGATTGAAAACAGGAACAATTTTACTTATCAAAAGCTCACTGTCCACAAAGTAGAAACACGATTTGTCAGCGCCTTTATAACATTTATTGCAAGGTCAGTTGAGAATCTGGGACATTGGTGGTATAGCTGTAGAGAAGCAGGATGATCCTGAAAGGACGGCCGGCGGCAAGGGAAGTTGTTGTCCCACTTCACGAAATCAAAGATCTCTAGTTTCTGTAGTCGGTGTCCAGTGCAGTCCCAGTCTTTTCTAGAAGAATACCACACTAACTCGCTAAATTTAATTTAACTAGTATGATGCAACATGGAAGCATTTAATTTAACTAGTAGTGCTCCAAGGTCTTTTACAAGTCAAGTGCAAGTTGCAGATCAGGAAGGAGGAAAATTTGCCTCTTTTCATTGCCAGCTGCAACAATGGGTCGGAACAGGAAACTCGCTAAAACTGACTATTAGGAAGGCCATTAGATTAAGTGGTAAAATCAATTCTTCAGTCAAAGAGATAGGGATATGATCCAGTCCACTCATACACCTGCCCGGAAAGATCCAATCCACTCATAAGATACTCTGGACAGGTTATAGTGACCATAAAGTACCACACCTGCCCTGCAGAGATATGTTAACATCAGAATCTACACAGCACAGCTGAAGTCATTAACCGAAATTGTGCTACAAACTGTGTTTCTGCAGTAGTGCAAAGCAAGAATTACAAAAATAGACGCAACATTACGCTTGCATCTTGTTCTAAGCCCCACTGCAGCACACATCAGTTCGATGGATCACAACTAAGAAAAATCCTAAACCCGTTTCTCGCCTAGAACAAGACATTGCAAAATGAACAAAGCCAACATGGAAGAACAAGGCACAGTGTCAAAGATTCAACTGCAGATTCAGAATTCAGAAAGGGAAAAAGTGATCCAACACTTTCTAATGCACAAAATAAGCAGCAGACTGCATTGCTAAGAGGCAGGCAATGCAAGGGAAGAACAAGTTGATAGACAGACAAAAGGAAAAATCAAGCAGTGAAATTGATAAAGCATTAGGTTATTGATATTATTGCCCTAATTAAGACAACAAACAGTAGTTCCACTTCTGCCACAGGTGATCTCACCTAGAGTCAACCTGTTTCTTGCTTGCTCGGAACAAGTCAAGGTATAAGAAATTAACAAAACAAACGACCACAGTCAAAACAGGAACAGTTTTGCTAATGAAAAGCCTAATTATACAGAACACTAACCAGATGCACCAGATGCATGAAGAAAACATAATTATTTTCGAAACGGGGCAGTAGCCCATTGGCTAGGGTCACAGTGTGCGCCCGGCAACCAGAGTTCAACTCCTGTGTGGAGCGAATGTCTCGGATTCTCACTAAGGACACGCATATGTCGGCTCTTTCCTGTCCGTTCAACCAAATTTTCACCTACCTGACCGTTTCGAAGAGAACATAATTATAACAGAACGCTTCATTGAAAAGTTGACTATTATGATGCAATACAGAAGCATTTAATTTAACCAGTAGTGCTCCAAGGTTTTCCAGAAGTCTGGTGCAACCTGCAAATCAGGAAGGAGGAGAATCTGCCTCTTTTTGTTGCCAGCTATAACAAAGGGTCGAAACAGGAAACAACTAAAAAACTGACTATTAAGAAGGCCAGTGGATAAAGTGGTAAAATCAATTCTTCAGTTCAAGAGATAGGGATATATATGAGGAATATATATAGATAGCAAAAAAATGAGTACTGAGAAGACCACTAGAAAATAGAGACATGGGGCAGAACAGTTGGAAAATACTTCAAAAGCAGATCCAAATGTCATGGTAATTTTAACATCAACATAAACAGTTGTCACTTTATCCCGAAAGGATATCGAAACAAGCATAGATTTCATGCAACCACATAACAAAAGTCACTTCAGATCATAACTTTGTATACAACAACACAAAAGGAAGAGATCAGCAGGTTCATACTTGATCCAATTACTAGACATTGTAACTCATCAGGATATTAAGAACCTCGCCAAACATCTGTCAGATGAAAGGTGAAGCATCCACGGCATAGCCTTCCAGTGTCATGAAGAAATCATGCGGGACAAGAGTTTGTTTGAGCCGATGTTCACCAACATGCAAGTCTCGGAAGCTAGCAACCAGTTCGCCACCAGTGTCAACAAAAAACAGTCTATTACCAAAACTGACCAGCAAGAGCACGACCCCATCACCCGAAACAACGGTCACATACCAATAGCTATCACCATCAATGCCTTCAAACTTCCCCCAGATTTCTGCGGTTGGCAATTGAACCCGGTACTTTAAGTCCCAAATCTCACTTTCATAGTTCTGCAGCACCCATATATCGACAATTTTCTTTGCCTTGTTACAGCTATAGATACCAAGCATGTCATCCATCTCAAAGATACATGAGTAGTTGGTGGGAGCAAGGGTAGCACGTATCTGCCGAAACGACTCAGCTATCGTGTCAAATACAATTACTAGTTTTCTTTCAAGCTGAAAAAATTCAGTCTCCCCATACACCGGGGCATAACACACTGGGTGCCAATGCAAGCTATCACGGACCCGGACAGGCGCATGGAAGATCGCCGACTGCAATTTGGTCTTGGAGCACCCAATGTACCTAGGTGCCTCATCGGAGCCCAGCTCCAAGACATACCAACCAGTTCGGTCAGTAGACGAGTCCATGAAGCTCCTCCCTTGCAGTAACAACCGGTACTTGCCGGTAGGGCGGTGTGGGTACATCCCCAAGATGTTGAAGTCCTTGAGTGTCCGCCTGAGGGAGGCATGCTGACGAGTGACCGGGTTGCAGACGGTGAGGAGGGCGCGAGAGCCAGCCATCTCAGGAGGCTTGGAGAGAATGAGGAGGCCATCGCAGGAGGCCTCGAGCTTGAAGGGCTGGGAGAGAGCAAGCCGAGCGACGGTGTGGAGCTGGGACGCGGCGTCTGCCCTGTGATCGAAGGTGAGGATGTTACGGTAACCGTCGCTGAAGAGGATGGGAAGGGCGGGCTGGCGGGCATGGTGGGAGAGGAGGAATCGGCGGTTAGTGATGGCGCAGCGCCAGTCGCGGCGGACGGCGCGGCTGCGGAGGATGGATTTGGGGTCGAGGCAGACGAGGATCTCCCATACCACGATCTCGTCTGGGAGGCCGGGGAGGAGGGTCGTCGCTGCTGCTGTCACGGCCTCCGCCATGGTTTCTGGTGCTGCCACGGCCTCCGCCATGGTTTCTGCTGCTGCCGCGGCCTCCGCCATGGTTTCTGGTGCTGCCACGGCCTCCGCCATGGTTTCTGCTGCTGCCGCGGCCTCCGCCATGGTTTCTGGTGCTGCCACGGCCTCCGCCATGGTTTCTGCTGCTGCCGCGGCCTCCGCCATGGTCGCCGGCTGGGTGGAGTTGTGCTGGTGTGGGTGTGGTGGCGGCGGAGGGGTTTCGAGGGAGAATGGGAATGGGGGTTTTTGTTTTGCCTTTTACAGGAAACTACTGGAATGGATAACCTAGGGTTCTGAAACGGGCTGCAGCCCAGACCCCAGACTGAGTGAATCTGAAACATCCCTTTTGTTCTGAAAAAAGGCCTTTTAATTACTCGTGTTCTATCCCTTAAAAAAAACTCATGTTATGATAATATACAATTGATCAGCAGCGTCTTGGAGTTTGCCATCTTAAGTTTATCTTCATATGGAACAATGATATTTTTTTCCCGATAATGATATTGCAACGATGAGTTTAACAAGAGTGGGAGTGAGAAAAATATAGGGGAGCAGACAGTAGCACACACGACTTACATCAATATAGAGGAACCCACCTTTGGCGAGCACAAATTCTTCCACCACTAGCGGGGAGGAGAAACCACCTAGGCGTACGAGCCCCGTCTTATATGGATATCGGGGTCTAGGGTTTATAGTATCCTAGTCGGTCAGGGTTACGGAGGAGTCCTCGTAGACGTCATTTTTCTTGCCGTACACTTCAAGTCTTCTGAGTCCTTCTCTCTATAGAGCCCATGGCCGACACAACTGACCTAGGGGGCCTCGGGCCGCCCTACTTACTCTCGCTTTCAGTATGATGAGGCGCTCCTGGGCATAACACTACTAGCAACCCCCGTGAGCCGGTCTTCGAGCTTGGATGTGGCTTGGCCAGAGCTGATCTCGGGCGCTGGCTTTTGCAAGCTTGTCGAGGTTGCAACCGGTTCATGAAACTCCCTTGAAAGTAGACCCGCACAACCAATTTCTTCGAGGAGGATGGGTCGTGCTTCACAGTCAGTGTCCTTGAGCTTCATGTTCTTCTAATACAGCTCACCCATCTGAATGGAAGCTTCCCCGCAAAGCCAGTTCCCGTGAGATGATATCCCACAAAACACTTATGAATTTTTTCAAAAAGGGACGTCGGCCCCAGGGGGACCAGAACAACTCCGGTCCAGCTGGTCAAGCCGGAACAACTTGGTTCCGCTGACCATTAGTCAACTAAATGTGCTGCAGTAAAGCGGTCCCCATCAAGGTCATGTCTCACCATGGTAATCGTGACAAGGCGAAACGTCTCGGGCGCCAGCATCATTAATGGGATGCCTCGAACCCCATGTGCCTTAACCACATGTTAGTCATTTTCTTGGATTTTAGATCCAAATCAGTGTACATGAATAAAATTACAAGTGACTCTCAAAAAATGGGCAGGTTATCCTGCCGCGTGTCATGGTGTGGTCACTGCTGCTTCCCATTCTATCAGATCTTTATAAGGGAAAATGGTCCGAACTCGCATGACTCCACCTCCATTGCTCTTCTCGCCTGAGCTTTCCCTGTCTGTCCACCTTGGCGTATTCTCCATGTGCGCCTATGATGACTGATCCAGGCAGCGAAGAGCGGCGCTGCGAGCAAGGAGGTCATAGAAGGCGGCAAGAGGAAACGAAGGTTGCCTGCAACACCAAGGGGAAGTGGTTGGCCTCTACTGCCATTGTGGCGCATCTTCTCCATCTCTCGAGCAGGGGTACCTACTGCCACTGCGGTTCGCGGACTGCCGCTCGTCGGTGGTGATGGTCGAAGAAGGGGAGGTCGCCAAAGTCATCCTAAAGTAGCGGGATGACGAGCGAGTTTGCTTTATCCCTTTCCTCCTCCGCAGCCTCAGATTTCTGGTACATCCTTTCATTCGAGGACTACGACACTATTACGGGTTTCAACTATATCTTCTCACCTGAATGACATCATACACATTGCCTACTTTTATGGCCTTGTGTGAATAGATTTCTAAGCGTCGAGCTCCGCTTCAGCCTTTAGAGACGGTACTTCCAAGTGAAGATCCAGACCAGCGTCACCGAGACAAGTGAGTGTGACCTTGGAAGGGGATGCCTTGGGATATACCGACCTACGAGTGCCACCGCCAACGTTACTTGGGATGCCACGTCACACAAAACCACCTTCTTGTCCCCTCGGGGTAAACCAAATGATTTTGATAATTCGAGGTTGTTCCCCAATAGATTTTGGAATTGAGAATTGTAAGTAAAAATAGGACATAAGTTTATGATCAAAATATGATCTTCTCTCTCACCAGTCGGGGTCCCATCCTAGGAACGGGAAGAATTACGATGATCTTTCGGGAAATAACATGAATGGGTTTGGGCTAGGCTTAACCGTGCTTTGTTTTGCAAGTTGAAGAAACATAGAAGAAATACATAGTTAATACACTTAACCCTAAATCTTGATGTACTTTAGTAGTATAAGAAATCTTTGTCATTACAATACTTTACTGAAATATAGTTGGTGCCTTTGTGATTTTAACATATCGGTTTACTTCGCAAATAAGCCAATGATAAAAAAATTACGGTTTTGCTTTACCAAAACAAGCTACATCTATAATGACTGTTCGCAATACCTTCTTATTTAGTTTCTGCCAAGTTCTAGAATGTTTTTTTAATTTCTGTTCCTTATTTTTCACCTTTGATTTGACGAGATATGTGTATTTTTATTTATGTAGTAAACAACGTGTCACCACCTTCGAATTCGGGTCGACTGGAGAATACTTGCACCAGTTTTGGTAGTTCATGAGGTTTAGAATTTCCGAGAGTGAGAAAAAAGGCAAGGTGGAAAAATATATCTACAATATAACTTGAAGGGGTAAATAGTAGCAAAGGGCAGTCCCATGATTTCCAGTAGCAGTGTTTACATAGTAGCAAGGAAACTCCCAAGAGCAATATCTTCACCCCTCAAGTGGGTTCTTCAGCGAATATTTAGCTCAAGAATGATTTGTCACGGTGGATATGGTCAACGGCTTGGCAAGCTATCAGAGAGGGATAAAAAGAAAAACAATGATATGGCTAAACTGCTGCAACACTGAGATAAAAAGGAGATACACTGCTGCTGAATGGTAAACTACCTGCTGTTCAAAGGTCACCCACCTGTCTATATTACTTTCAACTACTGTTCTCTGCATACTTACTATTGCAGCACTACGAGAACGCTTTGAGCTGTCGAGATCGGGTTCAGTTCTAAACCACTATTGTTTCATAGTATGATCCAATCCACTCATTCGTACACTCTGAACGGGATATAGCGATAGTATAGCACAGCACCAGCCCGGCAGAAATATGCTAACATCTGCATCTACCAAACACAACTGTATCCAGAAACAACAACAAACAAAACTGCGTCCAGAACTTCATTATGCACAGCACAGCTCAAGTATAGTTATTAACAGCAATTATTCTACAAACTGTGTTTCTGCAGTAGTGCAAAGCAAGAATTACAAAAATAGACACAACAGTACGCTTCTATCTTGTTCTAAGCCCCACTGCAGCATACATCAGTTCCATGGATCACAAGTAAGAAAAATCCAAAACCCGTTTCTCGCCTAGAACAACACATTGCAAAATGAACAAAGCCAACATGGAAGAACAAGGCACAGTGTCAAAGCTTCAATTGCAGATTCAGAATTCAGAAAGGGAAAAGGTGATCCAACTACTTTCTAATGCACAAAATAAGCAGCAGACTGCATTGCTAAGAGGTAGGCAATACAAGGGAAGAACAAGTTGATAGACAGACAAAAGGAAGAATCATGCAGTGAAATTGATAGAGCATTAGGTTGACATTATTGCCCTAATTAAGACAACAAACAGTAGTTCCGCTTTCACCATACGTGATCTCACCGAGAGTCAACCTATTTCTTGCTTGCTCGGAACAAGTCAAGGCATAGTAAATTAACAAAAGAAAGGACCAGAGTCAAAACAGGAACAGTTTTGCTAATGAAAAGCTTCCCAAAGTTAGAACAAGTTTTGTCGGTGCCTTATAACATTTGTTCCAATGTCAGATGAGAATCCAGGACATTTATGGTGTAGCTGGAGATAAGCTGGATAATCGTGAAAGAACGGCCGGCGACAAGGAAAACTGTTGTCCTGCTTCACGAAATCAATGGCTTTAGAGATCATCTCTGGTTTCTTAGTACTTGTGGATGCGAGTGGACTAACTCATGTGTTCAGTGCAGTCCCAGTCTTCTCTAGACGAATACTACTACAACACCCCACCAAAAAAACCAAAAAGATATACCACTACAACTCCTGGAAGGAGATAAGTATAATTTATCCAATTACCGCAATAGTGGTGAGCTTACTCTCCATAAGAGCGACCTAACCAGATGCACCAGATGCATGAAGAAAACATAAATACTTTCGAAATGGGGCAGTAGCCCAATAGCTAGTATCACAGTGCGCACCCGGCAACCAGAGTTCTACTCCTGCGTGGAGAGAATGTCTCGGATTCTCACAAAGGACACGCATATGTCGGCTCTTTCCTATCCGTTCAACAAAAATTTCACCTACCAGACCGTTTCGAAGAAAACATAATTATGAAAGAACACTTCATCGAAAAGTTGACTATTATGATGCAATACAGAAGCATTTAAATTTACCAATAGTGCTCCAAGGTCTTCCAGAAGTCAGGTGCGACCTGCAAATCAGGAAGGAGGAGAATCTGCCTCTTTTTGTTGCCAACTACAACAAAGGGTCGAAACAGGAAACAACTAAAAACTGACTATTAAGAAGGCCAGTGGATAAGGTGGTAAAATCAATTCTTCGTTCGAGATAGGGATATGGGGAATATATAGATAGCAAAAAATTGAGTACTGAGAAGACCACTAGAAAATAGAGACATGCGGCAGATCAGTTGGAAAATACTTCAAAAGCAGATCCAAATGTCATGGTAATTTTAACATCAACATAAACAGTTGTCACTTCATCCCAAAAGGGTATCGAAACAAGCATTTCATGCAACCACATAACAATCACTTCTGATCATAACATCTTATACAACAACACAAAAGGAAGACACCAGCAAGCTCATACTTGATCCAATTCCTAGACATTGCAGCTCATCAGGATATTAAGAACCTCACCCAACATCCGTCAGACGAAAGGTGAAGCATCCACGGCATGGCCTTCTAATGTCGTGAAGAAATCATGCCGAACAAGAGTTTGTTTGAACCGACCTTCACCAACATATAAGTCTTGGAAGCTAGCAACCAGTTTTCCATCAGTGTCAACATAAAACAGCCAGTTCTGCGATTGACCAAACCTGACCAGCAAGAGCATGTCGCCATCACCTGAAACAACGGTCACATGCCAATAGCTATTACCATTAAGGCCTTCAAAATTCCCCCAGATTTCTGCTATTGTCAAATCAACCCGGTACTTTAAGTCCCAGACCTCACTTTCATAGTTCTGCAGCACCCATATATCAACAATTTTCTTGGCCTTGTCACAGCTATAGATACCAAGCATGTCATCCATCTCAAAGATACATGAATAGTTGGTGGGAGGAGCAAGGGGAGCACGGATCTGCCGAAACGACTCAGCTATTGTGTCGAACACAATTACTAGTTTGCTTTCAAGCTGAAAAAATGCAGTCTCCCCATCCACTGGGGTATAACACACTGGGTACCAATGCAAGCTATCACGGACCCGGACAGGCGCATGGAAGATCGCCGACTGCAATTTGGTCTTGGAGCACCCAATGTACCTGGGTGCCTCATCGGAGCCCAGCTCCAAGACATAGCAGCCAGTTCGGTCAGTAGACGAGTCCATGAAGCTCCTCCCTTATAGTAACAGCCGGTACTTGCCGGTAGGGCGGTGTGGGTACATCCCGAAGATGTTGAAGTCCTTGAGTGTACGCGTGAGGGAGGCATGCTGACGAGTGACCGGGTTGCAGACGGTGAGGAGGGCGCGAGAGCCGAGGCCGGGCTGAGGGCCAGCAACTTCATGCTTGGAGAGAATGAGGAGGCCATCGCAGGAGGCCTCGAGCTTGAAGGGCTGGGAGAGAGCAAGCCGAGCGACGGTGTGGAGCTGGGACGCTGCGGCGGCCTGGTGGTCGAAGGTGAGGATGTTACGGTGACCGTCGCTGGAGAAGATGGGGAGGGCGCGCTGGCGGGCGTGGTGGGAGAGGAGGAATCGGCGGTTGGTGGTGGCGCAGCGCCACTCGCGGCGGACGGCGCGGCTGCGGAGGATGGATTTGGGGTCGAGGCGGACGAGGATCTCCCATACCACGATCTCATCTGGGAGGCCAGGGAGGAGGGTCTTCGCTGCTGCTGCTGCCGCGGCCTCCTCCGCCATGGTCGCCGGCTGGGTGGACTTGTGCTAGGTGTGGGTGTGGTGGCGGCGGAGGGGAGGGGAGGTAGGCGTGTGTTTCGGGGCAGAATGGGAATGGAGATTATTTTCCTAGGGTTTGACTTGAGAGAAGACAACATATTTGTATGAGGAAACAAATGGAAATGGAGATGAGGTATGGGCTCTGAAATGCTCTGGGCCCAGAAGCACATCACCCGTATCCTTTTGTTCTAAAAAATCCCCAAAAAAAGTCCTTTAATTTACACATATTCTCATTTCTCAAACGAAAGAAAAAACCATCTTAGAGCTTACCATCTTAAGTTCGTTTGCATATGCAACAATGATATGTTTCGCTTATAATGATATAGCAACGATGAGATTAACAACCATGGGAGTGAGGAGAACGTAGGGAAGTTGAAAGGGGTGAGGCTATCTTGCGCGCCGGCCAACGGTCGATTTTCGATAGGAGCTCCTTTCCTTCTTTGGCATTTATCCCTTTTCTAATCTGAACCACAAATTGTATCGCGGTCGTTCACCTTTCCTTCGTAGCATCTCTCCATGATGGGCCTAGTGGTTGAATTCGGGGGAGGGGACATGTTTATATTAGTGAGAGAATGAACCGCGGGGCCCGGTATTCTCTCTCTAATATAACCGTGGGGCGAGGCTATCTCGCACGAGCCAGCGGTCGATTTGCGACAGGAGCACCTTTTCTTCTTTGGCATTTATTCATTTTCTAATCTAGACAAAAAATAACGAGCCCCGTGGTTGAATTC
>NC_041384.1:704357614-704359479 GCF_002162155.2 Triticum dicoccoides
CATGCAACCATCCACCACTTTACCACGTACCGCTAGATGGTGGGGCATGCGCTAGCAACCCAGCAGCGACATCCGTGTGGGCATTGCGTGCATCAGCGCTCGCGAAGCGAATGAGTTGTTTCGAGCTGAAAGTGGCATTGCTGATGACGGAGAAAGTCTTGCAATATCTTTTGATATTATAGAAAATGGATGGGAGCAATACATGACATTGATAAAAGAAAGAATAAATGGGTGGTTCAAACTCAAGATGTTGTTAGAAGGATGTAGAGACTTCGTCAATTTTAAGATGGTGTGCAGTATCTCGAGGGTCGTAGGGGTAGGGTGACAAAACCAAAACTGGCATATCTCGACGTACGGGATCCTAAGATAGATGCCTTGAAACAAGAGTAACAGAGACACATAGAATTTTCCCTGATTCAAGCACTCCAGGAGATAACACCCTACGTCCTACTTGTGTTTATTGTGTTGGAGTAAGTATAGAGTACAAAGTATATACTAAGAGGTTGTAATGTGTCGTCTACAAGCTAGGCCATTGTTTATATATGTACCGGTGGTCCTAGGGTATCTGTAACCTAGTCGGCTACGTATGAGGAGATAGAATCCTCCACGAATCGAGGGTCTTGAAGTATACATGAAGTCTTCTAGAACATTCTAATTATGCGCCATGGGCATCTCGATGTGGCCCAGGTTGGAACCAACAAGGGGCCCTCAGCCCGGGCCACCAGGCCGGGATTCGACATGGTGAGAGGCCCCTAAACCGGTCTTCAAGACTAGACACACCTCGGCTCATCCGAGCTGCACATCATCTTCAGTCGTCGGTCTTAAAACTGGTTCAACGAAAGCATCCCTTTTTAGTTAAGTCTTGACGCTGAAGTGCCTCTGAGTTTACCAACACCACATCGGTCTCTGACAAATGTTGAATGAATTTGAGTCGAGATGCACATCAGAATGTCTCCCGCACAACTGGCCCGTGGGCGCGAAGTATTCCCGCGCTCCCGGTGTGATTTTATCTTCTATAGTCCTGACGATGCAGACCGGTCTTATCCACGGGCCCACCTGGCCACGTGGCATCCTTGAACTGGTGCTCAACATGACATGCATACATGGGTCTGGGATCGACCAAGGTCACGTCCAATCAAGAGGGACGTGTGCCTTGATCCCCGCATCAACGTCTTCTTGCAGCCGAGCTCCATCGGTTGAGCTGCCATCTGAGGTGACACAGATGGGACGTGAAATATTGAAGGAGATAACTGACCTGCATACATGCAATATTTCCCACGAAGCCAGTGATAGTGTTGTTGGGGAACGCAGTATTTCAAAAAAAAAATCTACGATCACGCAAGATCTATCTAGAAGATGCATATCAATGAGAGGGAAGAGTGTGTCCACATATCCTCGTAGACCGAAAGCGGAAGCGTTTAGTAACGTGGTTGATGTAGTCGAACGTCTTCGCGATTCAACCGATCCAAGCATTGAACGTACGACACCTCCGTGTTCAGCACACGTTCAGCTCGATGACGTCCCTCGATCTCTTGATCCAGTTGAAGACGAGGGAGAGTTTCGTCAGCACAACGGCGTGTTGGCGGTGATGATGAAGTTACCGGCGCAGGGCTTCACCTAAGCACTACAATGATATGACTGAGGTGGGTAACTGTGCAGGAGGGCACCACACATGGCTAAGAGAAGACTTGGTGTGCCTTTGGGGTGCCCCCCTCCCACGTATATAAAGGGGGAGGAGAGGAGGCCGGCCCAAGGGGGGCGCGCCAAGGGGGGAGTCCTACTTGGACTCCCGGTCCAAGTAGGATTCGGCCCCCTCCTTTCCTTTCCGGAGAAGGGAGGAAAGGGAAAGAGATGGAGGAGAAGAA
>NC_041384.1:704359634-704370111 GCF_002162155.2 Triticum dicoccoides
GCTCCCCCTGGCCGCTACCTCCTCTCTCCACTAGGGCCCATGAAGGCCCATTCACCCCCCGGGGGTTTCCGGTAACCTCTCGGTACTCCGAAAAATGTCCGAACCTTTCTGAAACCATTCCGGTGTCCAAACATAACCTTTCAATATATCAATCTTTACGTCTCGACCATTTCGAGACTCCTCGTTGTTGGAAATATGCCCTAGAGGCAATAATAAAGTGGTTATTATTATATTTCCTTGTTCATGATAATTGTCTATTGTTCATGCTATAATTATATTAACCGGAAATAATAATACATGTGTGAATACATAGACCACAACATGTCCCTAGTGAGCCTCTAGTTGATTAGCTCGTTGATCAATAGATGGTTGTGGTTTCCTAATCGTGGACATTGGATGTTGTTGATAATGGGATCACATCATTAGGAGAATGATGTGATGGACAAGACCCAATCTTAAGCATAGCACAAGACCGTGTAGTTCGTTTGCTAGAGCTTTTCTAATGTCAAGTATCGTTTTCTTAGACCATGAGATTGTGCAACTCCCGGATACTGTAGGAGTGCTTTGGGTGTATCAAACGTCACAACGTAACTGGATGACTATAAAGGTGCACTACAAGTATCTTCGAAAGTGTCTGTTGGGTTGGCACGAATCGAAACTGGGATTTGTCACTCCGTATGATGGAGAGATATCTCTGGGCCCACTCGGTAATGCATCATCATAACAAGCTCAATGTGACTGGGGAGTTGGTCACGGGATCATGCGTTACGATACGAGTAAAGAGACTTGCTGGTAACGAGATTGAACAAGGTATGAGGATACTGACGATTGAATCTTGGGCAAGTAACATACCGCTCACATACCGATGTGACCGGTAGTTGGCTTGACGAGACTCCTACTTTCTTGGTGTCCAGCCTTTTGGCTGATTGCTCCAAGAATGCGTTTACTCAATAAAGCTCTCTGAATTTTCCCGCAAAAAAATAGTAGTGTGGTTTTATTTTATGTTTTCCCTTTTATTTTCTGTTTTATTTTTCATTTTCAATTTTTTCCAGAAAACTATCGATCTATTCATCTTCAATCATGACATTGCAACAATCGCCAGAAATAATAAAAATTGCATCCAGATTCATCGGCCATCTAGCAACGACTACAAGCATTGAAGCGAGCCGAAGGTGCGTTGCAGTCATCGCCCCTCCCTCGCCGGTGCCGAGCACAACTTGTTGTAGCAGACTGCTAAGGCTCCATAGGACCAACGCACTAGAATAGCAACCGCCGCCGATGAAGACACATGACACAAAGACGAACAAAGATCGGATCCAAGTAGATCCACCAAAGACAACCACTGACCGAATAACGTGAGATCCGTCGGAGAGGCACCTCCACACTCCCTTCGACGATGCTAGACGTGCCAACGTGATGAGGACTATGTGGGAAGAATCTTATTCCATCTGCAGCGAGCCGTCACCGTCTCATCTCCTTTATTGAACAGGAGGACGATGCAGTCAGGGTGCGCGGCGGAGCTGTGGGCCAGGAGGCAGGTGCAACTGGTTGGGACATAGTGGTCGTCTTGTATGGGCGGGAGGGGTATGGTCTCTCCGGTGATCGGATGCCACAGCTAGGTCTCCCACGGGAAGGCGCCGTGCATGGATGATGAAGATCCAGCCCTACGGGGTGGCAAAGCAGATCTAGTTGTCCTTGGGGGATAACTACATGAACTTTATTAGTTTTTTAAATTTCATCCTCTTTACTAAAAAAATGCCATGCTCTTTATCATAAACTGCCATCCCTCTTGATAAATAAAAATGCCCTGTAACTAAAAAAAGTCCATGTTACTAATAAATAAAACTGCCATCCTCTTAATAATAGAAAATGCCATGTTATTAATTATTAAAATGCCATGATCTCTGCTAAAAACATGTCATGTTTGGCATTCAAAAGGACCTGAAAAATGCCATGGTCTCTGCTAAAACAAATGCAATGTGTGGCACTAAAAAGGACCTGAAAAATGGCATGCACTTTACTAGAAAAAATGCCATGTGGGCTATTAAAACAAGGACCTATAAAAAATGACATGCTGCATATCATAAAAATGCACACGGCAAGCTTAGGGAAAAACTCCAAAAAAATGATATTTCTTCTACCAATAATTTTTTTGGCATTTTCGAATCTTTTTCAAATGAAGCATTATATCTTTTTTGAAATAGCTTCATAAGATATATAGAAACATGTTTAAACTGCAAATGTAGACAAAGCGCGCTATAGTACAGGTGGTAGGCGGTGCATGCCATAGGCCGGAGGTCTCTGGTTTGAGACCCCATGCTTGCATGTATTTTGGGACACAAAAAACAAAATGTTGGTTGGGAAACCTAAAGCTGCGACCTGCTCGAACTGACCTATGTGGCATCGGATGTGCGTCAAGATGCGTCTGATGGTGATGGGGCTGTTCACTGGGGTGGGCCTCCCAGCGAACGATCGCCAGATAACATTTCCATTTTATTTCCTGTTTTCCTTTCCTTTTCAGGTTTACATTTCATTTTCTTTTGGTTTACTTACATGTGTTTTGGTTTATTTTTGCACTTTTCTTTGTTTTTTTTGTACCTTGTTGTATTTTTTTTCAAAATGTTGCATTTAGAAAAATTATTTCATCTTTTAAAAAATACAACATATTCTAAATTACATGATTTTTTCTATAAATATGTGGATACTTTTTAAATTCTATGAATATACAAAAAATATGTTAGTCACTTTTATTTACAAGAATACAAGAACATGTTTACAAAAATACATGAACACTATTTTAAAATACATAAACATTTTAATGCTTTGTAAACAATTTAAAATTACATGAACCATTTTTGAAAAGACAAGAATATTTATTAAAACATATGATGACTTTTTTATAAATACAAAAATATCTATTAAAATACATTAATCTCGTTTGAAAATACATGGGAATTCTCTTAAATTATGGGGGAAATATCCACGACCACAGATACATTTTTTACATAAACATTCTTGATAATTGAGGCAATTTTTAAAAATGATTTTTCTACCTGTGTGTCATGCATGGTTATTAGTCCATCATTCATGTGCAAACGCACAAGTAATAATGCAACACAAGCACCGCCAGGGCCAGATCTCACCAACTAGTGTGGCACATTGCCCCGCCATATCAGTATGGGACAGTCCAGATTTCTCGAATCGCCTCCAAACCGATTGCGACGTTGGGCATGATGTCAGCATGGAAAGTTGGCTCCTCTTCCGGTCCGCATTGCAAGCAGGTGGCAATTGGGTCAAGATGCCGATAACATTTGAGGTCCCTAGTCCACAACCCTTTGAGCAACTTCCATACACAAATTTACATCTTTTGTGGAACTAGGATTTTCCAAAACATTTTCTAGACAAGTAGGTCTCCACATGGCCTCGAGCTGGTCACCACACCCCCTAGTTCTTCAAGAGGGTCGCCACGGCTAGGTGATATGCGCTTTGCACCGAGAAAACTTCCATCCTTTTTCAGGTTGCCATGCTATAAAATCATCTCGCATCCGTGTTGATAGTTTGATATCTTAAATATTTCTTCTACATTAGCAGACATCAGGTATGAGATACTGGTTAAACCACTTTTCATCCCACGAACCTACATGACGAATAAATTGGGGACACCCTTGTAAACCTACACTGCCCTTGAGGTTTAAGAGCTCTCTAGAAAGTGCCCCTCGGAATTCATGTGTCACGTCAAAACCTCACCTTGCGTCCATCACCATTTTTCCCGGAGGACTCCCTTCTTTAATAGTTCCAAACCATACTCAACCCCCTTCCAGACAGCCGACGAATTCCCCGTAAACACGGTATCAATAAAATTACCCCATTGATAATATTTTGCTTTCGCCAATCTAGCACATAAACTGTCCGGTCGTTCGATTAAATTCCAAGCTTGCCTCGCCAGCAAAGCTTGGGTTAAAGAGGCGTATACCACTAAAACCAAGACCATCTTGAATTTTGGGAGCATTAAATTTTCCCATGCAATTCGATAGGCTACACATAGTAGTAGCGACCTATATCGAACTGCGCTACCGCCACTTTCTTTGTAGCAGCGTGTTTTAATCTAAACTCGCTACTGCTAAAGGATATAAAATTAAATGGAAAGCAAATAAAAAGGTAATTGAAATGAAAAAAATAGAATAAGGTGAAAGGAAAAAAATAAAATGCGAAGAAAACTAAATGAAAAAGGGAAAAAAAGAGAAAGGAGTTGCAGTAGCGTGTATCCTAGAACGCGTTGTAGCTAACGTAGCAGTAGCGCGCTTTCTGGAACGCGCTACTGCTACTTTTGACTTAGCCACGGGGTTGGTCCTTCCCCACGGCCACTTCCCTCAAATCTAGCTCTCCACTCTCCCCGCCGCTGTCTCCCGTCGGCCGCCGCGCGCTCTCCGCACACCCTCTATGCCGCCCCCGATCCCAGATTCAACGCCGCCCCGCCCCGACCTCAACGCCGCCCTGGACGCCGCCCCCGACCCCGACCTCGACGCCGCCATCCGCCGCGCGCCCGAGCCCCGACCCCAACCTCGACGCCGCCTGCCCCTCCCCTACCTCTGCCTAGGGTTTCTTTATATTTTAATTGCATCAAATTAGTTAGGGTTCATGTAAGGGTGGAAATGAATCGGATGCGGCTCAAATGAGTTAGGGTTCATGTAAGGGTAGAAACGAATCAAATTTCTAAGATGAATCATAAAACGAGTAAAATTTGACCACTTATTTCACTTTATAGTTGGATAATTGGAATATCCGCTACCACTTTCCACCCCTAGCTTCTTCAAATTAGATGGTAATTAGGGCAGTAGTTCCTAGGTACTAATTAGTTAGTAAGAACTATGTACTAATTAGGTACTAGTTTATTTTTATTTATACTAAGTTTATTTTTAATAAGAACTAGTTGAATTAATAGAACTAGTTAGTAAGAACTTGTTGCTATTTTTAGTTAAAGCAATTTTTCCCGCATCGACGTGGACGATGCCTATCCCACATCCTCGTCGTCGAGTCGGCGGAGGACGACACCTGCTTGACCAGATGGGCCATGTCCGGGACTGGGCTCCGCCGGGGTGGTACTGGGAGGCGCTACCTACCGGGGGCGCAGGTTGGTGAGGAGCCAGCCTGTCGTTGACCCGAACCTTCTTTGGTGGCGGTCGTGTGGGCCAGTGACGGTCCAGAGGCTCGAGGACCCTGCGGAGGTGGTGCGTCACCGTGTCAGTGAGGAGGACGCGCATGTCCATCGCTACTTGTTTGCGTTTGAGCACAGGTTCTCCAATATCTGGCAGGTTCTCCAGGGATCTCACTGGAGCTATGATCCCGTGATGGTTCCTTCTCTGTGGGTTCCACCGCCCGCGCCGATACCTGTCGTCTGCTAGGGTTTTAGTTGTATTAGTGATGTTATATGAATGCCACTATTCGGGATGTATTAGTGATAATATTCGACGATGTATGGACGCATGAGATGATTTACTTTTGCTTATTGAATGCATGCTAATTTGAGTCCTATAAGATATTTTGAAATGTATATCTTGTGTTGCTCAAATAGGATATGTGCTTGCCCAAGTGGCCGGTCATGTTTGCAGGTTACACCTCCGAGTGGCCTATGTTTTGCCGGAGTGTTGATTCATTTCCGTTCCGACAAATTTCAGGCGCTCGATATGTCCTATTTTAGCAAAGGTCATGCCGGATTTTTCCGTGAATTTTGGCATGACTTGTGCCAGAATATGTAGGAAATATCGAGTGCCCTGGATTTGTGTGTTGAGTATCCTGATAGTTGTCTTCGATCGATTTTCAATTAATGTTTTAACTATGAACATAGGAAATGTCTGACGACGAAAAGAATTTTGGTATTTGCAAATACTGCGAAGACGAGCACGACCTGTGTGATGGAATCTTCCTAGATGATGAGGCGCTTCAGCATCAAGCTGGACGAGAACTTCGAAGTGGATACAGTAAGTCACAACGACAAGTCTTTTTTCATAATTAAGCATGACATTTGCTTCATTTGCTTCAACTTATAATTTAAGCATGACATTAAGCATGACAAGTCTTTTTTTTACTATTTTACTAGCGTATCCCTGCCATGCAAGAGTTTTTGTATTGGATAAGATATGTTTCAGTCGTACTATGGAGGAAAAGAAAATTTACTTAAAGACCGAGCATGGTTATATTTTCCATGCAAAATTATACAATTCAGGCGACTACACCTATTTTGGATGCAAAACATGGCGAGCACTATGCAAGACTTATGCATTTGAGCCTAATATGGTTATCATCTTTGATATTCGTCCGGAAGATGATATTGAAGGTAATACCGATATCTGGGTCGATGTGCATGTAAGTTTTTCAATCATATTTATGTCTTTGATATTGTTTATTCAAAAATAGTTGACAACTAATTTGTATTGTCAGCTTATTTCGGTGCAAGCAAACATGTCCAGTGCTTGGTAGACAGGACCCTACTACTGTCCCGGGGCTGAACTAAACTGCGAAGAGCTATGTCATTATGTTTCATGGCTTGAGGATCTTGATACTGTCGAGACAAATTTTCTTCCTGCATTTAGAAATGTTAGTACTGAAAACGTGCGACCAATAGTGTTTGTAATGAACTACGGTCACATCTATTTAGGAAGGATGGTAAGATTTTTACTATTTGTCCTCAGTGCATCTTTTCCATACATTATTTTTGAAGCTAAACTTCATTGCTAAGTATGTTACCATACGATGTTCTTCAACAGGGACTCCCGAGTGCCTTATGGGATCGAGACTAAAGGTACCATGAGTATTATTAGCTTACGGCCAAGATATCCTACAGATTACTTCAATGCATTCAAGATTAGTGACGGATGCTTAATAGTGCAAGACTGGACCAAATGTGTGATGGAGAAGCGCAGAGAAATACTAGGGGGCAGCAAATAGATGCGCTACCCACGATTAGGAGACGGGTTCATCTGCATGCTCCAACTTGATCAAGGAGGAGAGCTACACATGTTTTATGTTATTTTACCTAAGAGAGATCAGCAGGAGTGATTAGCTAGCTAGAAATGAGTTTGAGGATGATGATGTGCTACATTATTACTATGATGATAAAACAGCTAGTGTTGATGGTAATGACTATGATGATTATTATTAGCTAGTGTTAGTGGTGATTAAATAAATATTGTTGATGGTAATGACTATGATGATGATTAAATAGTTTGTGCTGGCGGATTAGATTCAAGTGAAGGCAACATGTGATGCACATTGAAAGTACTACTAGTCCAAACTAGATCAAGTTTGGATTAGTAGTATACTTTTGACATGCACCACATATTGCCTCCACTTGAACCTAATCCACCTTCATTTGACACACTGTTATGGACATAATGATGTAAACCTCTTAACTGGTATTGTACCAATATGTGTACGATGGCGCATAAATACACTAAAAAATAAAAAATAAAAAAGAATACTACTAGCGATGGAGAGAAAACACGCTGCCGGTAGTTACATTAGCAGTAGCGTGGGAGTGAACAAACGCTGCAGCTATTTGTCCTAGCAGTAGCGCGTGCGGGCACACGTTACTGCTAAGCAATAGCTGTAGCGCCTTATTAGTAGCGTGCCTACCCGCGCTACTAGTGAGCACAAAACCAGCGCTACTGCTAGGGTTTTCCCCAGTAGTGCACGAGTATAAGCACTGAAGTGTCTTGTGTCTTCCTTTCTCCATACCCCACCAGTAACTTTGAGCCATTTTATTCAAATCATCACAGACCTACATTGGTAGTTTGAAAATGCTCATCATGTATGTCGGGATAGCATTCGCCTCTTCTTTGATCAACACTCGTTCGCGACCGAGGACATCAATCTCTCTGACCAATCAACAAGTCTCTTGGCCAAACTGTATTGAAGGGATGGAAAATGCCCCTAACTCTTTCGCCCCTCTAGTATAGGTAGTCTCAAGTATTGGTCCTCGAAATCCTGCCGCCAATGTGCAGCACATTTTAACCACCTCCTGCACCACCAAGAGCAAGATTCTCCAAACAATATGCATGTTTCCAGGTTTATTAGTTGGCCTGTCCCACGTTCATACTTATGCATCACATCATTTACAATGTTCGCATGTACTTCAAAACCTTAAAAAAAAATTAGCAATGTATCATCACCAAACAAGAGATGAGATATCCTCGGTGCCGTTGGGCAGATAGCAACCAGTATAAGACCTCTTGTTTCAATGACATCAAGAATCAAAGCCGACAAGGAATCAATCACAAATCTTATATACTTAAGAAGTTCATCCCCACTAACCAATTTATCTAAACATGCAACATGTCCACATCAGCATCAAGCCATGTCAGCAACTCTTGGCAAACTCTCCACAATGCATGATGACATGTCAAGATGCGTTTCCTTCATAAGTGTAACAAATTAATACTGTATGTTTGATTGTTTTCACTGTATAATCTCTCTGCCCTTTCGTTTTCTTGCCTCTTCGTAGATAGATCTCCTCATCTCCGATCCATCATTAAATCTCCACCGATGCCTCCCAGATTCTTCTCTCCCCTCTTTATTCGAGCCATTCTCCATACCACACGACAAGCAAGCCTCCATAGACCAGCGCTTTGGCGTCGTCCGGGAGCCCCGTCGAGCGCTTCAACCCAGCTGGGGCTATGCCGGCCCTGACGTCGACTCGGCCTCTCAGTGCATGTCAGCGTCCCTCATCAACACCACAGGCAAGGTGAGGGCTCCCTTTCCTGTCGAGCTCCTCGGATCTCACCGGATTATTAGCTAGCTTGGTTGGAACCTCTGGTTCCAAGTCGCGGAGTAGCTGAAAAAGAGGAGAGCGCCGGCCACAAGGTGTAGTTTGGCGGCTCCATCGGAGGACATGCCGGCCGGTGCCGAGCAAGTCGGAGTAGCTCCTCGATCTGTCGCCAATGTGGGAGCAGGAGATGAGATCGCTCCTGTCTTTTATTTGTTTTTTTAGATCTCCACGTCAACGTTGTTTCCTTGAAGGCATGGACATCACGTGATCTGACGGAGAATTAGATGCATATATTTGATTCTTTTTTATTGGATGGAAGAGACGTAGTATATGTGTTCTCCATGCATGATGTCTACCACTATTTAATATTTACGCATGTTCTTTTTTACTACTTCTTTTTAGTCCTTGGTATGTGGCTCGTGGTCGTGCATGTACAAATTCTAAGATGCAGGGATGTGTTGCTGCTGGATTTGTGGATATTTTTTTTCTTTGGTTTTGAAGGGCTTTATATTCTTACGGAACTATTGCACGTATGACAGTTACTATTCAAACTTTGTACGAGGTATGAATGCTGTTCTCCAGTTTTCCTCTAATTAAGTGTAGCCGGCTTGATCTGCTCCATGGTACAAAAATTGACATGTGTATAGCGTTGTTCATGTCCTAATTACAGATAACTGTACCCGCAAAAAAAAGTACATAGTATAACTGAACAAGCATTCATTAGTTTTGTGGGGATTCCGGCCTTTTGTGTTGGGCTTTGTTTTTAGTGGAATACCTCGAACCAAGCTTTGGACATGTTTTGAGTGTATATGGTTTCTCCCTGTTAGTAGTGCATTTAGATTTCCCCACAATAAAGGGACAGATGTTTGATAAAAAAATAAAGCGACATATTGTAATTACGCAAATACAGATATACTCCAATATACTATTTTTTGACTTTTCATGTCATACTATCAGTGGTTCAAATGATATATATTTCGTTGTTACTATTTTTCACTCCATGGTTCTTCTCCTATACGCTGCAACAAATTCCCGCCGCAACGCGCAGGGTATTATCTAGTAGAAATAAAAATGGTCACCTTGACGGAGTTCTCGTGAGGGAGAAAAACGCTCTGATAACTTCTCGTTAAACTTTACCGAGAAACTTTGCGGGCCAGTTCTTTTCGGCGATTCTTCCAGAATCGCCTCCCTCCCCAGCTTCTCCCAGAATCGTCATTTCATATTTTTTTTTTACAATCCTATCTAGTTAAGGTCTAATTAGTTAGGATTGTAAAAAAAATATAGAATGGTGATTCTGGGAGAAGCTGGGGAAGGGGACGATTCTGCCCAAAAGAAGGCAGCAGGCCAACAGCCCACTAGCTAGCCCAGGAGCAGGAACCAGCAATTTCTGCCCAGTGCCCACGCACGAGAGGCCACCTACACCCACACCCCTTCAAGAAAAAAGACTACCCACACCCAAATACCCCAAAGAGCCGGACGGCGGCGGCGGCGACCTCCCCCTTCACGGCGGCGGAGACCTTCAGGTAAGCTCTCCTCCCTGCCCCCTTCTCGTACGAGCGGCGCCGCCTCCCTCGCTCTGCTGCGCCTCTTCATCCCATGCTCTCACGACCCTGCGCCGTCCCCATCACCCACTCCCCCCTTCCTGCTTCTGCTCCCGTCCCGGGCCACTCCTCCCCGCCCCCCACACGCGCGCGGCTGCTCCTGTTTCTGCTC
>NC_041384.1:704370483-704373645 GCF_002162155.2 Triticum dicoccoides
CTGCTCGACGCCACCCCCACCCCCTCTGCTGCTCCGGGGCCTCTCTCCCCCACGCCTGTCCATTCAAGTTTCTGCTCGCCTTTCTCCCCAATTCATCTTCATGGAAATATATGTTATGTGGCATGTGCGACTAGTTTTTGGATGCTGCCATTCACCATACTGCTTGTCCCACTGGGCAATTTTAGGGAACCTGTTGTTGTCTCCAATAACTGGTTCCCTAAATTCAAAGCTTTTTCCATTAATCCATATCCATTATATGCTAGTATTAAATGGCTGCTCGGATTGTTGTCTCCAATAACCGAGCTTCATACCATGGTCTCAATGATACTATCCACAGTTCCTCAAACTGGAATGGAGCAAAACATTAGTCAACATAATAACATAGTATGCATAGCAAAAGCTTATTAAATAAAGCTGTGATCAGGCATACTACCTCTATTTCTTAATTTTGACCTGTAGGGGGCTTCCCAGTTTAACATTTTTTTCTAACTTTGATACATTTTGATTTTGAAGTTATTTAGTACATTTAGAAGTTAAATTTGTGTTACAACTTAAAATCTGGTTAGAAATTTTAGCAAACCGACAAGACTGACTGAATACTCGCCTCTATAAGATTGGTCAATTAGTTTGGAAAGGTTGGTTAGTGGACATTAATCTGGTTGCAAATCTGTTAATTTTTTGGTGCCCTGTTGTAGGACTTACTTTCTGTTTTTCTTTTTAAAAGATGGATGCCACAGCCCTTCATTATGAAAACCAGAAGTTGGTGCAGCAATTGGAAGCACAGAAGTCTGAAATGCATTTGTTGGAAGCTAAGTTCAAGGAGTTGAGGAATGAACAATCTTCTTATGACAATACTCTGATTTCCCTGGATAAGATGTGGAATCAGGTTCTTTCCTCTGAGTCATGTAAACTCTCTTTTATGGTTCTTTTCCGGTTCGTAATTCTTCTTACTAATATATGTTAATTATAGCTTGTTGATGATTTAATCCTGCTTGGAGTTCGATTTGGTGGTGGTTTGAACAATTTGCCTGCACTTGACCATGAAGAGTTGTCAGAAGGTTGCTGCCTTATTTCTTTAATTGTTCAATGTTGCTTTCTGAGATGTGCTTTTTTGTTTCAGTAGCGACCTTGCCTTAGCTGATTGTGTGTTCTTTTTTGTTGCTCAGAATCCATCGAGTCGTGTCCTTCTGATGAAATTTTTCTCTTCATGCTCTTGAAGTCCAACAATTATGGAAAAAAGGGTGACAATAGCTTGTTGGAATTTGCTGAAGAAGCTCTTGCTTTGCGCCGTTCGGCAACTCTTGCTCTGATGAGGTCCCTTCAAGAGGCTATTGCTGCACAACAGGCTAGAAGTGAATATTTGTCATTAGCTTTAAATGGAGAGAAGTCAAATGAAGGTAAAGACAAAAAGTAATATCTGGCTTTTCCCCTCCATTTTTTTCAGTGCACCTTTATTATTTGCTAACTACCCATCTGCTTGAACTTAAATTATTTAATTTAGATGTTGTTGTTGCCCTTCAAAACCATAATGATCACTTGAAAGAGGTGGTTGGCAATGTCCTTGAAGCTATTTCTATCGTCAATGAGAAGCATAAAAGGTATCTGGATGAGATTGAGGCTTTCAAAAGCAGCTACTCAAAAGAATTGCAGGAAATCAAGCATCTTTCAGGTGTTAAAAAATGTCACTCCTTTCCTCATTTGATATATTTGTTAAACTTTTTTGTCTCCTGTGCTCGGCGCAGTGGTAAAGCTGCTGCCTTGTGACCATGAGGTCACGGGTTCAAGTCCTGGAAACAGCCTCTTACAGAAATGTAGGGAAAGGCTGCGTACAATAGACCCAAAGTGGTCGGACCCTTTCCCAGACCCTGCGCAAGCGGGAGCTACATGCACTGGGGCTGCCCTTTTTTTTTGTCTCCTGTGCATATCTGGGCATTCACAGTTATTATATTCTCCGTAGTTACCAGATTCACTAAGCCACCCTCCGAACCCCAAACCCCCAATCTCGATTGGGGTTCGAGTTCGGTGCCAATCGGTAAGGATGTGGTGACCGATCATTCAGGTGGACCATTAGATTCCGACCAAGGAGATTGAGAGAAAAATGGAAGGAATTGCAATGCAGCTATCTCATGTCGAGTAGATTGAGTTGACACCATTGGGTGCTCTCGAGTAGGTTGGCATGGTATGGGCTGCGGCTGCAGCCATAGCCGTGAACCATGTGTGGATGAGGTGAGGGAGATGGAGTCGATAGAATCCCTAAGGAAAGCTTTTTGCAATAGATCAAACAAACTGGAGGGGTGGCGCTCCATGCTCGGTAGGGTAGGCAGTCACGATGCTTATTAGGGATGGGAGTTGGTAGTTGGGACCCAGGATCGTTTATGGGCTGTGTGGGCTGACTAGGCCCATTTCTTGCTTTGCCTATTTTCCAATGCTTCTGTGTGCAGAACCATGTGCTACTTTAGTGTTTGTGCCTAAGATCTAGTGTTCACGAACCCAACCTGCGATTTGCCAAACCCTGATCTCTGATTTGCCGAACCCAACCTTCGATTCGCCGAGCCCCAATCTCTGATTTGAGATCTGCCGAACCTGACCTTTGATTCGCCAAACCCCGATCTCTGATTTGCCAAACGCGACCTTCGATTCGCCGAACCCCAATCTCTGGTTTGCCGAACCTATTCTCCGATTCGTGAATCAGAGATGTACAACGCCTATTGAACCTGATACGGGCTGAGGTAGCGAATTGTGAAGCCGAATAGCAAATCGCAAATCAGGTAACAATACGCTAATGCATTTGGCTTAATTTTAAAACATACCATTTCCTTCTGTCATCTGGCTGGTCCCATTTCTTGCTTTGCCTATTTTCCAATGCTTCTGTGTGCAGAACCATGTGCTACTTTAGTGTTTGTGCCTAAGATCTAGTGTTCACGAACCCAACCTCCGATTTGCCGAACCCTGATCTCTGATTTGCCGAACCCAACCTTCGATTCGCCGAACCCCAATCTCTGATTTGAGATCTGCCGAACCTGACCTTTGATTCGCCAAACCCCGATCTCTGATTTGCCAAACGCGACCTTTGATTCGCCGAACCCCAATCTCTGGTTTGCCGAACCTATTCTCCGATTCGTGAATCAGAGATGTACAACGCCTATTGAACCTGATACGGGC
>NC_041384.1:704373884-704383973 GCF_002162155.2 Triticum dicoccoides
AACAAAGCACTGTTCTGTTGGCAAGGCGCGCAGATGCGCAGCCAGCCCAACCACATTCGAGTCTCGGCTCGCACGCATGGTGCTTAAGGTTGCCTCTTCCATTAAAAAATGCCGCCAAGGACTAGTCCTGGCTGGTCCCTTTATCTTTAAAGCTGCCCCTTTTCATAACAAACTCGGCTTTGCATTCTTGACAAGATTGACCTTGCATCACAGTTTGCATGTTTCATACGGAAATAATTTGTGGCATTAATTGTGCTAAAACATGCTGCCAATACAATTGGAAGAAATGTACTAAGACATGTTAACAGACCCTTGCCAAATAAAACAAAAAAACCTTATCTTGTTCCGTGCTTCCAAATTTTGAGCTATAAAACTTGTCAAGCTTTGATTCTAAAGCAAAGCAATCCATATTCATGTGCTTATGCAGGAGAGCTAGAGGAAACCATGGCGGAGCTTGAGGAAAGCCGACGGAAGTTGGTTATTCTCCAGTTGCAAAGGCATGGAAGTTCGCTAATGAACATGTCTGGTCCAAACGCCGTGAATGGTGCTGTTTCGGCTGATAAATCTTCAGATGAAAACATGGGCTGGGGAGATCTTAAAGATGCTGTTGACGAAGCTAAGGTACTTTTAACCAGACCGAATTCCATTGCATATATGCTTTTTATATGCCTTATCTGCTCAGCATTCATCTTATAGTATATTTTTCCAATGGAGGGCAGACCCTTGCAGGAAACCGCCTGCTTGAACTCCATGAGACTCGAGAGGATAATCTAATACTGTCTAACCAGTTAGAAAATCTGCAGGTTGGCACCTTCTTTGTAATGGATGGCTGACATATTTGTTGTACTTTCAAGTTGTATCCTGGGTCTTCTTATTCCTATAATTTGCATTCTGGTGCTATGTGTGCAGGCTCAATTAAAAGATGATAACTATATTTTCACATCAAAACCATATACGATTCTTAGCGATCAGTTACATCATCTGAATGCTGAGATAGAACGATACAAGGGTTTGGTTGAAGTATTACAGGTAATATGCTTTTCCTCTGTTGTGCTGTTGTTTTGCAAGGTATTTTCTCTTGACCAGCTTTTCCTTTCTTTGACTTTAGAATGATAAGAACCAGTTCTTGCAAAGGGAGAAAGAAATGTGTGCAAAAGGAGAATCCGTCGACAATATTAAACAATCCATTACCGCTTATGAGGCCAAAATCGAAGAACTGGAACATCAGATTCTGAAATCCATGGCTGAGAAGAATGATCTTGAGATCAAAGTTGAGGAATCATTGCAAGATTCAGGTATTGAGGCCTGACTTAGTGGCTTGCTAAATCGAGATCTGGGTTTACCTCCTTCTGCAGTGTAATATATACTTTGTTCTCAATTCCACCACTGTCTAGGTAAAAAAGACTTCAAGGATGAGATTCATGTCATGGCTGCAGCACTCTCTAAAGAGATGGAAATGATGGAGAATCAATTGAATAGATCAAAGGATGCGGCTTCTGAAGCACTTGCATTACGTGAAGAAGCTGAATCGTTTAGAACCTTGTTAGCTAAGAAGGTATGTCATTGATCTGGATCTATTGATGTTTCCAAACTGGATCTCAGTCTGCATCTGTTGCCATGTCTGTGAATGTCACTGAAACTTAACATGTTTGTACTTGGTAGTGAGATTGCCACAGTGTGTAATGAAAAATAAATCATTTATGTTTCTTCATCGTGATTCCTGTACACATTTACTCACTTTGCATTGATTTTATCTGATAGGATATTTTCTGCATTCATATATCTGACATATAGATTAAGTACAAAGAGCAAGCACCACATACCTGAACTAGTCCGTTCTTACCGTGTCATGAACTGAGTTGAACAAGGGGTTGGAAATGGAATAAGATGGATTAAGGTAGAACGACATTAGATTGAAGGGGTAACTAGTTGGGGTAGTAACACTAGAATAGTTGGTCAAGGGAAGTTTGTTTACTGATCGCCTTCTACAAAGAAGCAGAGTCATCACTTAAATAGTCGACTGCTATCACATAACCAACTCAATTTAAACCAACCGAATCTAGAATATAGCTTGTTCTAACAGATGCACATATGTGACTTTTTTGATAAGTTTTCCAGATGCACAAGTATCTAAAACCTAGCTCAAGCAACCACCTCTGTATGTATGCTTACTTTTCCCTATATAATATGCATAAGTGTTTATGTTTGTCATTCAAAATATATTTGTCATAAAATTTATTGTATGTCATTTTCTTGAATATTTTATCTCTAAAGTATACAAAAAGTAATAGTTAATTAGGTGTATCAGAGACTGTGTCTGATCTCCAAAATGACAAGTGAAGAGAAGGTTATATTATCTTCAGGTTATCTCTGCTTTATTAAAGCTGGGTGATTATTTACAAAAACAGGATTAACTCAATACTCTAGGGTATACTCATGTGTACTTTGATGCTGTTATATGCTTGCATTGTTACATGTTTTTAGGATCATTATTAGATCTTCAAACAATATTATTCACAAACTATTTCCGTAGAGTTTATCTTCTGAACTATACCTGAGAAATTCTGAATAGACCTCCAGCGTAATCGAAACATATGATGGAAGTATCTCCAATTTTCAGATCAGTGAACAGAAGGAAATATCTGATAGATACAACACACAAGTCTCCGAGATCAAGTCCCTCAAAGAATTGGTATGGTATCATGAAAATCTCTCGTCTTCTAATTGTGCTGACAGCCTGAGATATATTTGTGTTCTCTGAAAGTGTTTGCGTTTCCCTTCACCATGGTTCTCTCAGCTCAGAGAAATTTTCGAGTTATTACACAAGCAATTATATCTGATTTGTTATTACTTATTAGCGTAGACTCACCCAATAACTGGCCAAAGAAGCAACTTGGAGAGCAAGTAGCTTAGGCCTTAAGCCAATTATATACAAGGAAATATAAAATTAGTAACGTTAGGGTGAGATGTGATCAAATAAGGTTACATCCATCAAGATTACTCCTTGCTATCTCTATGTCCGTTAGGGTACATGCTACCTGTGAAGATTTAGTCCTTGCTCTCTATAACAAAGTCATTCTTTAAGAAGAGATAGCATGCACCATTAGGTTACCCCTACTTGTCATTAAATAAGGTTAGATCTGTCAAGATTAGTCCGTGCTTGATACCTGGTTTCTGAAAATATATTATGGATTAACAGTTAGTTCTTAGTCTTTCAAGCATTGGTGTATATTCAGCTTTTGCAACTAGCTACCTGAAATTGTTGTTATTTTCTAACTGTGGGCAAACAAATATCTTGTAGTGAATATGTAAGTAACAGTATGGGCCCTTAAATTTTAAAGAATTATGGGCAAACAAACTCTGGTAGTGAATATGCAACTAAGAGAGGTTACATATATGAGTCTAAATGTAAAAATCTTCCATTTTCTGAAGAAAAACAAGGAAGTATTGCCCTTCGATGGTCCGAAGCCAAGCTCTTGCAACTTTGCACCGTGTCAGGATTGCCATTCATGTTTTCTGAATGAAATTTCAACAGATTGGGACGTTGGAAAAGGAAAATCAGGAGTTGGAATTTATTGTGGATATGTATGGGAAAGAATGTTCTGAGTCGAGGTATGACTTGATTGTTATCGTTATCACTTATCAGTTGTGTTGATTTTTGATGATTGTGACTTGTGCTATTCTCTTAGATGATCTCATAGTCCTCCGCCAGATTCTTGAAATTCTCTGTTAGAAACTGTTTTCTACTTACTTGGGATTTACAGTTTACCACACCTTGGGAACAAGAGATAAAGTTGACACATCCCTTTATGATTCTTAAAGTTCGATCATTCAATGCATTTTTTCTTCTAAATAAACATGTTCTGCTGCATGCCTGAAAGAAGTCCATCTTTACTCTAATCCTCAATTTCAGCTATATACTATACATATGAAAATTTGCAGTCAGTTAAATCTATCAAGTTGTTAAAACATGTGATTGTTAAGCTTCATGCAGCCAATGCAACTAAAAGTCTGAACTGATGGAAAGGGCTAGGCAATCTGCATACACACTTCAACACCCCCTCTCACGTGTGACACGGGAAGTCAACACATGAATAGACTGAGAGGTATGGCTCAAGAGGCCTATACATGGACACAGAGGGAGACTATACATGGACTTGAACTCGAGACCTTAGGCTCCGATACCATGTTAAGCTTCATGCACTAGCCAACGCAACCAAAAGTCCAAAATGATGGAAAAGGCTTGGCAATCCAGTTTTAATTTGGATGCAATCTGCTAACACTAGCTGACATAGGTTATGTGGCATTTGTAAATGCCGAAAGAAAAATATACTACTTTAGATTGCTGAAAATAAAGTGTTCAAAACGGCAAGGAATAAAAATCATGTAAGCTAAGAACTCAACAAATGAAAAAAAACATAGGTTGGTTACTTCTACGCTTTCCTCCATTACCAAATACCCATTGATTTCCCCTTTTAAAACGATCCATAGAATGATAGTCAATTCACGGCTTTCATCAATTTTACATACTAATATAATTTTCTTCATTCGTTAGATTCTTATTTTACACTACTGTGAATCTAGGACAATTACAGAGATCAAGGAATCAGAAAATCGAGCTCGCAAGCAGGCTGAATATTTGAGAACTAGTCTAGAGGAGCATAGTCTTGAGCTTCGTGTAAAAGCAGCAAATGAAGCCGAAACTGCATGCCAGCGAAGGCTTTGCATTGCTGAAGCAGAACTGGAAGAGTTAAGGACCGATGTAGATGCATCTGAAAGGTCAGTTATCTTCTCCTAGTGACAATTCGATGTGTGTTCTCAAGTTTACTGGGACTGAAATAGTTCTCCAGTTTACTTGGATTGCTATTTCAAACGAGTTTTCCGTTGAGGGGACCAGGATGTTAATTATTGCAGTTGTTTCATCCTGGTTGCTGCTATTAATGACGTGAAAGGTATTGAGTGTGTTAAATACATACTTTGTTCGACCGGAATTAGTTGATGTTGTTCAAACGGATGTATCTAGCATCGAAATACGTCTAGATACATCTGTTTGAACATTAATTAATTCTGGACGGAGGGAGTACTGTTTAATAACAGTTAACATAGTCCTTTATAGGTTTTAAAACCACCCATTTTGCCGCTCAATGGCTAATACAACCCATACTTGCTCACAATTTCCATTGGAAATCCGAGCATATACACCTTGTTCCTAAATTCCATTTACTAAATTATTGACAAACTCATAGGCTCAAAATGCAAAAACAAACTGGACTTTTTTTTTGTTGCAGCTGTAAACCAGCCCAGGTGAAATCAGAACTGGCTAGGTTCCAGTTTAACTCCTGCAACTGGTTCCTGCATCTGCTAGTAATACATATATTTTGTGCCTTCCTGTCCTGTTTGGCCCACTAGGTTAAAACCTAATTAGATCTCAATAATCGCCATCTTGCTATCAAGTATTATCCAACTAGTTCTAGTGATCAGTATAAACGAGCTTTTATATTTTTTTGGCACAACTTTTTTGTGACAGCTGGCCGTATATGTTATGTTTGTTCAATGAGGACATGGTATTCCGTATCACCTCCGCAGCTTCATCCCTTGTATGATCTGTTTTGCAGAGATGTACTGGAACTCAAGGAGGCAATAAGAATTAAAGAAGCGGAAGGAGATGCTTATATCTCTGAAATTGAGGTTAGCTCATTTTTAGTTTTCTTATCAGCAGTTTTTGTTTGTTTGTGTGTGCGAGTGTGTTTGAAAGCAAATGATGCTGTCACTGCAGACAATTGGTCAAGCATATGAAGACATGCAGACACAAAACCAGCATCTTCTTCAACAGGTTGCTGACAGAGATGATTTTAACATAAAGGTGCGTATCTGATACCAAGGGCAGCTCTTCGCTGCCAGCTTGCTGGGCTTTCTGTGGTGGAATCCGTGCTTCTGTCTCACGGGCGTTTCCCCTTTGCTGTCGGCATGGCACCCCCCTCAATATAGCAACACGCCACTAGGATCCTGTTACATGCTCCATGTGCACAAGCATGGTGACAGCTGCGGCTCTTGGGCTAGGTGGCCTGGTGTATTTCTCTTTTCCCTTTTCCATCTCTATCTATTAGATAGTTACTCCAGTTACTGCTACTTGTTGATTCATATAGCGTGTCCTTGCAGCACGTATCTAGCACCTAGATACTGGGGCAGTAGTCCAGTCATCACCTTGCCTTATCACCTTATTAACCATGCACTTTAACCCCACATCATTTATACTCTGTTGAATTGCCAGAAGAAACACTGTTTGCTTTTCTTGTTGGTTCCCATCAGTAACTTGTTTCTCATCTAACAGCTAGTATCAGATAGTGTGAAGACAAAGCAAGCCTCTGCTTCCCTTCTCTCTGAAAAGCATTTGTTACAGAAGCAACTCCATCAGGTTAACAGCTCACTGGAGTCATCTAAACAAAAACTCTCCCGTGGTGAAGAGCAGGTAATCTCTGACTCATGCCCTATGTGTTATTTACGGTTCAATTTGCTGTCTGCCAACAGTAATTGAAAATCACGTCGAAGTGAATATTTATTGTATTAAAAAAAAATATTCTGTGTGTGTGTGTGTGTGTGTGTGTGTGTGTGTGTGTGTTTACCACTGAGCTGGTTTTGAAGTGTCTTTATTTGAATAAACCTTACAGATGAAAGCCTATGTCGCACAAGCTATAAAAACTTCTTCAGAGAACAGGCATCATGCAATTACCATTGAAAAGACTCTGCTGGAGGCATCTGACGCAGAGAAGGAGCTCAAGTGGCTTCGGTCCGCCGTTGGATCCTCTGAGAAAGAATATGAGCAAAACCAGAAAAAAATAGCTGAGCTCAGAACGGAGCTGGAACGTGAGAGGTTAGGCTTGCTGGTGTGGTGTTAATTTTTGGTTCCAAGTTTGTCTTGCTGTTCCGCCACCAGGGCTTGTTACATTCTTTTGCTATTTTATAGAAGCGAGAAGAGAAAGCTTGAGGAAGCATACGAGGAGGTTAAGAATGAAGTCATGGAGCTGACTTCTGAGAACGAAGAAGCTACTATCCAGAAGCTCCAGGACGAGATAAAAGACTCCAAGGCTATTTTCAAGTGTGGCGTGTGCTTTGACCGGACGAAAGAGGTAACTCACTGTTAACTGAATCGCACAGCCTTATTTTTGAATTATGCGGATTTGTACGTGACTCAAGATTTTAGAAGCTGAGATACATTTATTTCCATTCCCATTTCACCAGATTTACATTTTATCTGTGTAAAGCTCCTAAATTTGTGACCACCTACAGCTGATGTTCCTTGTTTGGTTGTTGGCAGGTTGTGATCACCAAATGCTTCCACCTGTTCTGCTCGACCTGTATCCAGAGGAACCTCGAGCTACGCCACCGGAAGTGCCCGGGCTGCGGCACCCCTTTCGGGCAAAACGACGTGCGAGAGGTGAAGATCTGAAGTCTCAGCGAGGCTGGCTTGGATGACCTGGTACCCTTGGACAGCAGACAGCACCAACCTGCTCTCCGTGCTTGTCTCTTGTAGATATGTAATAGTTTCCGGTTTTCTCATGGGGGCGCTTAGATCCAGCAAAGAAGTAAAAATATAACCCTTTAAGAAAGCGCGCGAACGTGCTCCAGCGGATTGTATGTGCGCAATGGCCTCCCAACTGTTGATCCACCGTGAAAAACCAGCTGTGTGCCATGCAGATGTCGGAAAATACTGAAGTCAAAAAAGTTTGTTGTAACTTCATTGCCTGTGTGATTTTTGTTTGTCTGATGATCTCTTCCCAGCGAGTCCGAGTGTGCCAGATTCGCTACTCTTGACTCGCCTCTACTTGAGGCCATTGCAATGATGGTTTGACGTGAGTTAATTAGGAGAAATAAATAAGAAATGAATAGAAGGTGAAGTTTGTTTCTGCCTTCAAAAAAGGTTCGTCTGGTAGGACATGATGAACATGGATAATAAGCAACAGTTGTTTCTGCAAAGCTGCTCTTGCTGGAGTTGAGAGGCTCATGTCCTGCTGCAGAATAAATATACGTATATGAAGATGAGCCAGTTTGACGGGCAAGTCATTCATAACTATTTGGCCAGCTAATACAGTCAAATTAAGCATAATCAAACTAGCAACCTTATCCTTATTTAGACACCACTGACGATCGAGTGTCACATGTATTACCCTGAGTAGTGATCAGAGTACAAAACTACGCATGTAGTTCCTTTCAGGAGGCTTTCATCACAATTTGTATTAAGCTTTGGAAAACTATAAGCAGGAGGCAACCAACCACCTCTATCCAGATGTTGCTTCGTGTTGTTGGCTCCTTCCAGTATTTGTGTTTTACTTTCATGTCTTTCTTTTCAGTTTATATCTGGAATATCCATTTCTGAGCCCGGGCTCATCTGCACCCGGTGAACAGTAAATCCAAAAGAAAAAAAGAACTGATTTTTTTCCTGGAAGATGTTTCAGTGCGTGAAGTCCATGTCAATTTCCAATGCGTTCGGACATGTAAGTAGCTCCAAAAAACAGTCCGAAAAGTATATGAACAGTAAATTATTTGACGGACCCCAAATTTGTCTTATTTGCTGAGAGTTACTAAGATATCCAAACGTGCTGAAAATTGGCACGAATCTCATGCACTGAAACATCTTCCATGAAAATTCAGTTTTCTGTACCATGCATTATCTCCATCCGTGAGTTTTTTCCCTGTTTGATAAATGTAGATACTGGCAAATTTTGTTTGTTTCTGCGTGGTTACAGTTTACATTGTCTGTGGAATATACAAGTTTAACACCCAGATTATTATATTACCATATTTCTATGTTCTGGAAGGCAAAAAGTATCTTGATCCCAAACTGTGTTATCTGCTCTCTGTTGCTATGTTTCAGTTTTTCTACTTGAGATGACTGACTGATTGCACACGGCCAATTTATGAGTAACCATGAAGAAAACTAGCATGTCCATGTAAGGAGGACGCCAGCCAGCTTTTGATCTGACCGTGAGCAACTTGCTCAATCGTTCGTCTTGAGTTAATTAACAACAGGATCATCAGCGCTGGAGTTAACTAATACTCCAGTTTGCATGCCCAGTAACCTGTAAAGAGTGGAGTGGCTGGCTGGCTCCTAATGGTCCCATTGATACCATCACGGCATCTTGTAAATTTTCATCTTCTTTCTTCTATAAACATTAAGTACGCCGCCATTCTGTGAGCTGGTAGTTTTGTACCTGGCATTCTGTGAGTTTAAGATGAGATGGGCTCCTGGTAAGTGCTTACGGGTATGTATAGTGCCAGAGGCCATGCACTCTTCTTATCTTGATAGCATGTAGGTAGAGTTGCCAAGTGGATACTGAAAAATAAAGACAGATTTGTGCACGCTTCACTTATTATGTCCCTTTATGTTACAGGAATAGGAAATATACAAATTTCATTCTATTGTGGGCATATACAAATTTCTTTTTTCAAGGATGCAAGTGAAATAGTGAAAAAGCAATGTTATAAATTCAATCAATTTAGAATGGAGGGGAAGTAGTGACAAAAATTAATGGTCAGAATTGGCCATCTGTTTGATAAGAGTAAACGGTGACCCTGATTAATCATTGGGTCCACATTCAGTCAACAGGTGAGCACACACGCAAATATCCACTGATGAGCACATCTAGCTCCAGCAGATGACATTAGAGAGGTGATCTCAAAGTTTTCATAGTTGACTTTGAGATATATATCCTCGTGTGATGTATCAGATGGTAAAATCCAAACCAGGTTCGTGCCAGCACCACCGATATGATCATCTTGTCGAAGCAAAGCTCAGCGTAATCCTATACCACCATTGATGCCTGTACTAATTGAGTAAATCAACCTGTTGTACCCTTGATTTGCATGATTTACTACTTTATCATCATGTGCAGGTGCATGCTTACTCGAGTGGATGATCGATCAAGAGGTGCATCCTTCCACGAGTGAAGTAAACGACATCCTAGTTAAATTAACTCCCGAGTGAAGTAAACGAACGCCTAGCTAGACTAACCCTTACCATGATGAAGGTATGATTACTGAAGAAATGATATGCTGGAATGAGAGTACGTATTCATTATTTAGGTACTCAAA
>NC_041384.1:704833471-704837383 GCF_002162155.2 Triticum dicoccoides
ACTCGATATGTCCTAGTTTGTAGCACAAGTCATGCCGAAATTCCCGGAAAATTTCGGCATGACCTTTGCTAAAAAGTGGACAAATCGAGAACCTGAAATTTGCCAGAACGGAAATGAATCAACATTCCGGCAAAACATATATAGGCCACTCAGCTTCATTCAAACAACAAAGCCACTTGGGCACAAACAACATGACCACTTCAATTAAAAGATATAATCAACAATAAAAGTGTAGGAAGGGATCATCTTTAAAATAAAACTTGCCTAAATAACCTAGATAATGAACCTAATTAAACTAGTTAACCTGACTAGTTCTCTGTCAAAGCCCTAACTAAATTTTTGCACTAACCTAGGTAATTAACCTAATTAAACTAGTTAACCTAACTACTTCTCTCTCAAAGCCCCAACTAAATTTTTTCCCTAACCTAGATAATTAACATAATTAAACTAGGTAACCTATGCATGAGAGAGAGAGTGAGGAGGGGTGGGAGCTTAAAGAGGATGGCTCCGGTGGTGGCGAGGGAGGCAGTGGTGGCGAGGGAGGCAGGGGCATCTCCGGTGATGGCGAGGGAGGCAGTTCTGGCGAGGGAGGATCCGGTGGCGTCAACGGCGGCTCCGGTGGCGTTGATGAGGCCGCGCGGCTCCGTGGCGTTGGGGGTGGCTCCGGTGGCGTCAAGGGCGCACGGCTTTGGTGGCTCCGGGGGCGTCGACGTCGGCAGGAGACAGCGGCGAAGTGGGGCGACGGCCAATCGGGGAGACAGCGGCGGGGTGGGTCGAGAGATTTGGGGGGCAAGTGGTGGCCGGGGGGAAACGGTTTTTTGGTTAAGTCAAAACTAGCGGTAGCGCGTTTCGCAGAACGCGCTATAGCTAAGGTAGCTATAGCGATTTTTCCAAAACACGCTACTGCTGTACATATGTAATTTTCTCTCTTGTTTATTTCCTTTTCTGTTTCTATAGCGGGGGTCCTGGAAACGTGCTGCAGCTGCGTTAGCTACAACGCCTCTTACTAACACATGCTACAGCTAAGCCTTTCTCTGTTTTTTCGCTTTTTCATTTATTTTGCTTTACATTTTATTTTTTTCTTTCTCCTTTTTCTGTTTCTTTCATTTTCATTTACTTTTATATTTGTTTTTCATTTTATTTTATTTCCATTAGTAGTAGCGCTGTTACAGGGAAACGCGCTGCTACTCATGCCCTAGCGGTAGCGCGCTTCCTGCAAGGCCGCTACTGCTATGCGTAGCCCATCGTTTCAGCAATGGGAATATTAGTAGTAGCGCTTTTACCGGCACACGCGCTACTACTAGAATCGTATCTGCAGCACCGTTTATTCTGAACCGCTACTGCTATCTAGCACTAGCGCCCTTTTTTAACCCACGCTGTTGCTAAATTTCTGTGTATAAGGTTTTCCCTAGTAGTGGTACTCCACAGTGCTCTGTTTTTTATGGCCGGCGAGGGGAGGGCATTTGGGTGCTCTAGCTCACCTTCGATGCACATGAGGTGTTCGATGAAATGCCTGAGCCACACTAATTAAGCTTTCTTCTCTCAAAGCTCGACCTCGAAGCTCCATTTTCCCCGAGATTTGCATAGGTTTAGTGTTCCATCACGTCCCGTCCCCGTATTCACCACCGTCGATCGCCCGTGCCGATTTTGTCGCCGGTACCACCGTGGTGAGCCTCTTGTTCTTATCTTCTTTTTGAAAGAAAATAATTCTTACTTTAGATAGATACTTGTCTAATTTTCTAAATTTTATTATTGCTTGTTATTATACAGTGCGATGGTTTTGGTATCCGCCCCCATCGGCCCTCGTCCTGTCTATGATTCAGATGTTGTATATATTATCTTTTTATAACTATTTGGTTCATTTATTGTTGATGAAAATTATGCCGACCAATGTGACATATATTTTATTTATGTAGGAGGTAGTTGAACTGGAAAGTCCAACCGACTCTATTGTCGAGAGGTTAAATTTAGTTGAAGAAGAAAACAATTACTTGAAGGAAAAAATAAAAAAATTGAGGAGGAGAAGATGATATTGGAGTTGCATGTTGCTGATGTCATCGATCATCACAAGATCAAGATGGATGCAATGCGGTTAAAGATTAGAAAGATTAGAAAATATGCCATTCATACCGAGGCTTGGTATCATTATACCACTGGATCAATTTTTACCTTGTTTGTGATTATGATCGCATTTGTTGTTGCATTGAAAGGTTTTACATAGTTTCAATGTATGGTTTAAGTAGATGCTCTGGAGAGCTATATGTTGTTCAATGAGAACTATGTATGTACTTTGTTTTTAATGTGATGATGAACTTCTATTAATTTGGTCACATGTATTCATGAGAGCTATATGTTGCCTTCAATTTCGGGGTCTTATAGCACAAAATAATCAGTAAATGCTAACAAATGAAGTCAGAAAGGGTTGAAAAGTGATGATGTGGCTTTGAATGGTGCATTTTGAACATAGAAAAACTATGGAGTTCAAATAAGTTAAAAAATGAAATCCCTTTGTAACAGATGAGTTTTCGTATGAAACCCTGATACTTCGAAACAGATTGTCCATTTGTACACAAAGTGCATCCATTTTTTGCCATAACCCTTTCTACTTTCTTGCACGTGCCATGTGGATGAAATGATGATACCATGCCAACTTTCAACCTTATCAGAGTTCATTTGAAATGCTTTTCAATTTTAGGGTCTTATAGCTCAAAATAATCAGTAAATGCATGAAAAATAACAAATGAAGTCAGAAAGGGTTGAAAATTGATATGTGGCTTTGAATGGTGCATTTTGAACACAGAGAAACTATGGAGTTCAAATAAGTTTAAAAAAATGAAATCCATTTGTAACAGACGAGTTTCCCTAAGAAACCCTGATAGTTCGAAAGAGATTATCCATTTTGTACACGAAGTGCATCCAGTTTTTGCCGTAACCCTCTCTACTTTCTTGCACATGCTATGTGGATGAAATGATGATACCATGCCAACTTTCAACCTTTTCAGAGTTCATTTGAAATGCTTTTCAATTTCAAGGTCTCATAGCTCAAAATAATTAGTAAATGCATTCAAAATAACAAATGAAGTCAAAAAGGGTTGAAAATTGATTATGTGGCTTAGAATGGTGGATTTTGAACACAGAAAAACTATGGAGTTCAAATAAGTTAAAAAAAGAAATCCCTTTGTAACTAAAATCCCTTTATAAAACTCTAATAGGAAGAGGAATGAACTAAAAAGCTTTTATAAACCTCTAGTATTTTTTAAACTAAAATTATATAAAGTTCATGCCACTGAAATTATCAAAATATTTTCTGTTCAAATCATGAAAAGCAGAAAGAGACGAAATAAACTTTAATAAATAAGTAGAAACAAAATAAAATAAATTAAAATTTAAGGCAATAAATAAGTAGAAACAACATAAAATAAAATAAAATAAACTTTAATAAAATAAAGAAGTAGAAACAAAATAAACTTCATAAAAGTAAAATAAATAAACTTTAATAAAATAAATAAAAATAGCAACAGTAAGTTTTTTGTTGTAAGTACAAACAAAATAAAATAAATAAAGCAATAAAAAATAATAATAAAGTGCCACCTACTGGGCCACCACAGCTTGAATACGAATATAAACCCAATCATGCGCCAGGATTTAGGCCCGCAGGAGGCCCTGTAGGCCCACAAGCACATCGTGACAAATTAGGCCCGAAAGCCTGCAGTTGAGAGGAGCTCGAGAGGCTTGGCGGAGCAGCGCTTATAAACCACTCTTGAGCTCTCTCAACTAGCGAGTTGGGACTAAACTTTCGGCCGCGACGCGGGCATCACAGGGCCTTTGGTCCCGGTTGGTGCCACCAACCGGGACTAAAGGGGTGCATTGGTACCGGTTCGTGGCACCAACCGGAACCAATGCCCCCCTTTA